>NW_012123043.1:4955438-4969264 GCF_000951035.1 Colobus angolensis palliatus
AAAAAAAAAAAAAAAAAAAAAAAAGCATTTTGTCTCGACATCTCAATACATAAAACAGATGAAGGAGGTCTCTGGTTAAAGCGAGTGAAGAGGGTGGTACACTCCAGGCTGTTTCTTACCTACCCGTCCTATAACCCCCAAGCACTTCTACAGAACTAAAGAAGCCTTTGGAAACCACTGGTGGATCACCTCTTTTATACCTTTTGGACATGACACTCATGGTTCCTGCCCCCAAATGCCTCTCTGGCCAGAGAGATGCTTCACATGTGTGAGGAGGGGAGGAGTGCTGAGGACTAGACTTCTACTAGACCAATGGCTGCATGTTAGAGTCAGCTGGAAGCTTGTAAAACTAGTGATGCCTCATATTCCTCTCCAGAGCCTTTGCCCCAGAGATTTAACTGGGCTTCAGTGTGACCTGGGCATTGGGATTTTAAAAATCATCCCAGAGGTCAGGTGCAGTGGCTCATGCCTGTAATCCCAGTGCTTTGGAGGGCTGAGGCAGGAGGATCGCTTGAACCCAGGAGTTTGAGACTAGCCTGAGCAACAAATCAAGACCTCATCTCTACAAAAAAAGTGTTAAAACCTTGTCTGTTGATTCTGATGTACAACCAGGGCTAAGAATCACTGGATTAGATAGACTGCCTCTCCATATAGAACCAGGGCTAGAAAGAGAAGTAGGAAAATGTCGTCATACAAGCATTGGCCTGAGAGACAGGACTTGAATCCTAGTCCTGATTCTGCCATTAATTTGTTTTGTAACTTAGGGCAAGTTACTTTCCCTCTCTGAGCCTTCGCCTCTTCATCTTGGAAAACAAAGGGCTATTTCCTTCCAAGCTTTATAACCCAGTTATAGTTCAATAAAAGAATGATGGCTGGCAAGTGAGACCAGGAACATCAAGGGAAATGGGTCAGAGCCAAAGCCGACTGCCATGCTGACCTCCAGCTTGATGGGTGTTGATTCCATGAATAAAAGGACTTTCTGATGATCAGACTGTCTGGCATGGGATGAGTTGTCTGGGGGAGACAATGAGTTCCCTGGCACTAGAAGGAAAATTAAGTGCCCTGAGAAGATGTTGCAGTGTCTGCATTGGTAGAAGGTACAATTCAGAAACCTTAAAGCTCTTTCTAGATCTCTCTCTGGGATTTGACAAAGGAAAGGATGGAGAAATCTTAGGAGGTGATGTAGGTAGAGATGCATTGAGGGGCCTCTTGGAGCTCAGGCTCACCTGTGCAGTGACCAGATGTAGCCTCCTGGGCCCCTGGAGGGGTGGGGCCTGTGAAGAGGCATGAGCAGCCTGTGACCCCCTGCTTTCTCAGCCATCATTTCTCTTGGATTCTTGCTCCAAGCACCCTCAGGCTTCTGCATGAGAATCAAGGTAGGCCCCTGAGATGGGAAGTGAAGGCCCATCCTTTAGATGAAAGAAGTCAGGATGGCTGGGAGGGTAGAAACACTAAGCAGGGCAGAGGCCAGGAAATGTCCTGGATGGAATGTCACCATCCATAAAGTGAGGCTTTATGCACCTTCTGGCAGCCTATTCCTTTGAAAGATGAAGGAATCAAGGTCCAGAGAGTAGAGAGGAAGTGACTTACTCAAGTCATGCAGTAAGTGGTAACACTGAGACCAGATACTAATCATGATAATTGATAGTATCAGTGAATGTGCTATTGAACTTGTCCTCTGTGTGAGACACTGCCATTGAGTGCTTTACAGGGGTGATTTTATTTGATCTACACAATCAGTGCATGAGGTCAGTATCATCCCCAACTTATAGATGAGAAAACTAAGGCCCATGATGCTTAAGTAGCTTGCACACTATCACACAGCTGGAAGCAACAGAGTTAGGATGTGGATCAGGGCTGTCTGACTTCAGAGTCTGCACCTGTGACAACAACACTTTAAGGAAGCCCAAGAGACACAGGTTTGAATTCCAACCCTGAAGCAAAACTCTGTAACTGGAAAGGCCCCTCTGGCACTTGGTGGAGCCTGGATTGAAGGGGCCGCTGGAGGCCAGCAGACCTTCAGGAACAGAGTTTGCATGGAAAGGGGCTGAGCCCTCCAGCTGCTCACAGCCCTGGGCTCTGCCCCTTCCTGCAGCCAGGCCCTTCCCCTGTGTGGCCCTTGCCCCTTCCCCACCCTTTGGGGTGGCAAGGAGGAACCCAATCTCAGGGGTCCCCAAGGTCTGTCTTTGTTCTTTGTTGTCCCTTCTGTAGCCTTGCCTCTATGAAGGGCTCCTCCTATCCCCACCCATTCCCACAGTGAGCTCAGCATTCTTTTGTTCTTGTGATGCTGAGATTGGGCTCATATTTGAGATTTTCACATACCCGTAAGAGGAGTTTAAGAGAGATGACATGTGACTCTGACCAGGACATCACATAGGAGGCATGGATAACGACTCAGGCTCATCATCTTACTGTTCAGCATTTTCTAGCTGTTGCTGTATCCCACCACTATGATAGATGCTGTGGTGTAATGGTTAAGTGTCTAGACTCTGGACCCAAACCCTCTGGGTTCAAAGCCCAGCTCTGTCACTTATCAGTTATATGCACCCTCAGCATGAGGATGATAATAATTCCTATCTGTTGGAGTTGTAACAAGGGTAAGTATTGAATTAATACAAGTTCTAAGACCAGGACTTGGCACATTAGCCATTGCTATTATTAAACTGAAGGACCAGAAAATGGGCTACTCTTCCTGAAGCCTGGAATTATCCAGGGCAGTCAGCAACTTTCTCCTTTCCTGCTTCCCCAGCTCTTCCATGAACTCACTGTGTGCTCTCCTCATTTCTGAATATAAAGACCTGGAGGGTCATTGTGGGGTTTTGGGGCTTGGGTCCTGGTTCCCACAGGGCAGCTAGTGAGCAGATCATTTTCACTGGCTGGTATAGCACTTCTTTGAGGGATTAGGTGAGACTGGGCCATGAGAATAGTGCAGATACACTCATCTGGGGTACTTTGAATTGTTCCTATAGACAAAGGCTCAAAAAACTATATTTGCATGGGGCCCTGACACCCTAAGGGCAGCTTTACCCTCATCCACATCCTCCCCTTCCACAAAGAAACCTTTAGCCTTTCAGATGAATAGACAGGGAAACTGACAACCTACATTTTCCCATATCCTTACTGACCAAACTTTAACAGAATCCCAAGTACTCTGACTTCAGAATGCCTTCCTACTTCCGCTCCATGGTCTTCTTCACCCCTGCCTCATCCTAGGGTCCCTTCTGAGATGTTCTCCCTGGACACTGGGCCTCTCTGCCCCATGTACAACCCCCCAGGGACCTCAGCAGCCTCTGAATCTGCACTAACAAGGCAGGGGAGCTGGAGCAGACTCTCTCTGGTGCTCTGAGGCTGGGATGAGAAGGAGAGGTCTGGCTTGGGGCTGGGGGTTCAAGGGAGGAGTCAGCACCCCCAAGCCAGTTCTGCATGCCATGTGGGTCCTTAAAGCCCTTTCTCTTTCCCCATAGGATGCTGCAGAACAACCAGCTGGGAGGAATCCCCGCAGAGGCACTGTGGGAGCTGCCGAGCCTGCAGTCGCTGTGAGTCATTAGAGGGCCAGTCTGGGAGTCACCAGCTTCCTGGGGCCTGAGTCACAGCCCAGGGCCCCCTGCCTCAGCTTTCCCTTTCCTCTGCAGGCCCCCCTTTCCCAGACCACGTTCCAGACAGCATGCCACTCCTGGCTTTGGTTTCTCCGGGGTTTTCTGTTTTCATCAGTGTGTGGATGTGTACACTCCTATGCATATTTCAGGAAAGGAGGGCTCCCAGGCCCCACTGGGGGACTGTGGGAATGGGACCTCCCTAGGTGAGGCCACCAGGGCAGCGGTCCTGGGGCGATTGGCGTTCTGCCATTGGAGCCTGGGGTTAGGGGTGGAGACTGATGCCCAAAATAAGCATCAGGAAAGGGCTGTCTCCTCTACCTAGCCTGCTCTTGCCCTGGGCTCTGTTGTGGGTGGGAAGAAAGCTAGGCTCAGATACTCATTTTCTCTACTTGGGGGTGGGACTGCCTTCAGGGACTCACAGGCCACCCATAATAGATCCCTCTCTCCAAGGAGCCCTGTAGTTCCCTTCTTGTCCAGCAGGGGCATCGTGGAAGCCAGACCCAGCCTGAGGGTGGAAGCAGGAGCAGGTGCTCCAGGGTGATGTAACCCAGCCCAGCGGGAGCCGCTGGGCTTCCTCCACATAGTGCACAGCCCGAGGCCTGGAACACAGTAGGTGCCTCATACATGCTTGATGAACCTAACTTAATTATCAGGTACAACTTCATCCGATGGGAAAGTGAACAGATATTTTGGGAGAAGTCAAAGTTGGGGGGCAGGATTGGGGCACAGTAGTTAGCTAGTGGGGGAAACTGAGTTATAGTGGGCATGCAGTGTGTCCGGACTAAGGCCTCTCATATTCTCAGCCTTTGACGCTGTTCAGTCTGTGGATGTGGAAGTGAGACAACTTCTGACTTCTCCTTGGGTGGAAGGATAAATGAGGTGGGAAAAGGTGACTTTCCTTCCCATGTCTGATATTTAGGCCCCATTCCACCTTACACAGAGGGCCAGCTGTGGGGGTCCTGGCTGGCAGCTGTGCCACACCCACCTGTGGTGAGGGCTTTCCTCTCCTACTCCTTCCCTGGGTGCCCTCTACCCTTCTGCCTCTGTGTCTGGTCTCTGGCAATCCTCAGCTGCTCAATCGGCCCCAGTGGCAGAACCTGCCTCCCCGCACTCTCTCAGCTTCCACCCCCACTTCCCAATGAGTGCTGGGCGTCTGGCCCCAGCCCTCTCCTCTCCCATCCGGCCTCACCCCTGGACAGGGCCAGGCAACCCAGTGTGCCCCTAGAAGCCAATGTCGGAAGACCAGAGGCCAGGCAAGCCTGTGCTCGCTCCCCACCCGCAGGGCAGACTAAACATTTGCCTAGGGCACCAGCGCAGCAGGGACATCCAAAAATAAGGGAGGAGGAGTGAGAAGAATTTGACATTTCATCCACAGTCTCAAGAGGACTTCATAGGGAAAAAAATTAGCCTTTCACTGGACTTCTTCACACTTTTAAGGTTGTTAATTAAGTTTACTTTTTTTTTTTTTTATAAATCGTGAATCACATATTCTGAGTTCTTGGGGCTTCTAAAAGTCTTGCTTTCAGACTAGACATAGAGCTTTTGGGCAATGCAGACAATTTTCCCTACACTCTCTGAGAAGTGGGCAGCCCTTGTGGCTGGGAGAACCAGACCATTAGCTTCCACTTTCAGCTCCATTATTCTCCTTTGCCTGGGCATAACAGGGCAGGGGACAGAGGTCAAGTCCCCCACTCCCCTAGTTATAAGGCAGATGAGTAGATTTTGCTTTTTGCAATCCTTCAAGAAGAGCACTGGCCTGTGTGACAAAAAATGTGGCTTCAAGTCCTGGCTCTGATTTTGACTACTGTATCATTTGCCTCTCTGCACCTCAGTTTCTCCATCTTCAAGGGGGGGATAATTATCTTCCCTGCCTCATAAGGTGTTGGGAAGATCAAATATATAGTCAATGTGAGGGGGATTTGCAAAAAAAAAAAAAAAAAAAAAAAAAACTTCACACAGCTATAACGTATGATGATGTTATTGTGAGATTATTCACCTAACCAGCCATTGATCCTCTGGTTTTTTTGTTTTTTTTTTTTGTTTTGTTTTGTTTTGTTTTTGAGAAAGGGTCTGGCTCTGTCACCCAGGCTGGAGTGTAGTGGCCTGATCTCAACTCACTGCAACCTCCACCTCCTAGGCTCAAGCCACCCTCCCACCTTAGCCTCCTGAGTAGCTGGGACTACAGGTGTGCACTACTACGCCCAGCTAATTTTTGTATTTTTTTGTAGAGACAGGGTTTTGGTTTTGCCATATTGTCCAGGATGGTCTCAAATTCCTGAGCCCAAGCAATCCACCTATCTTGGTCTCCCCTCCCACAGTTCTGGGATTACAGGAGTAAGCCACTGTGCCCACCCTGATCCTTTCTTTTTTTTTTTTTTCTTCAAGACAGAGTCTTGCTCTGTCACCCAGACTGAAGTGCAGTGGTGCAATCTCAGCTCACTGCAACCTCCACCTCCTGGGTTCAAGCGACTCTTCTGCCTCAGCCTCCCAAGTAGCTGGGACTACAGGCGCGCACCACCACGCCTGGTTAATTTTTGTATTTTTAGTAGAGACGGGGTTTCACCATATTGGCCAGGCTGGTCTCAAACTCCTGACCTCGTGATTCGCCTGCCTGGGCCTCCCAAAGTGCTGCGATTACAGACGTGAGCCACGGCGCCCAGCTCCATTTTTTTTTAACAAAATTTTTTGAGGTGGCAGAACCAGAGTTGAGCCTTGAAAGATTAGTGTGAATCAGGTGAAGAGGCGGGGAATGCCGTTTCAGACAGAGGGAACAGCACACGCTGCAAAGGCACAAAGTTAAGAAAGAACCTGAAAGGTTCTTGTATCGGTTGGAATCCCGAGAGCTTGCCAACAGATAACACGAGGTGGTGTGGAGCAACATGCTGTTTTAACGAGGCTTGGGGGAAGATGAGCTGAGGCCTAAAATGGCGTCAGCCTCAAGTGAGGACGGGGCAGGGATTTTATAGTCTCCTGTAAACAGGTGGTGTCTCAGTCTGACGTAACTGCTACATGGTACCCGGATGGCCTCTTTCTCGATCTTCGGGTAGGTGTCTTCCGGCCGCCTCTTTTCCTGCTTCTGCTATATTGCTGGTGCACGCTGCTGGCGCAAGTAGCCGTGCGCCTTGCGACTGGGCCTGAGAAGGGAGGAGTTATTCATCCCTTCAAGCTTTCAGGCCCCGGGGAGAATCTTTCAGAAACAAGTAAATTCTAGAGAATTTGAAAGGAAGTGAGTCTGGCTGGCTGAACTGTGTGTGTGTGTGTGTGTGTGTGTGTGTGTGTGTGTGTGTGTGTGTGTGTTGGGGGACTGGTGGGAAGGGCAGTGGTGGGGAAAGATCTGGAGTTAGAAGTG
The DNA here is from genome assembly GCF_000951035.1 of Colobus angolensis palliatus. Lineage (NCBI taxonomy): Eukaryota > Metazoa > Chordata > Mammalia > Primates > Cercopithecidae > Colobus > Colobus angolensis. The sequence continues at coordinate 4,962,384 of NW_012123043.1, forward strand.
GTCTTACCTGAAAAGTAGGCAGGACCTTGCTAAGGATTTGGACTCCTATTCTATTCTATTCTATTTATGTAGAGACGGAGGCTCGCTCTGTTGCCCAGGCTGGAGTGCAGTGGCGCTATCTCAGCTCACTGCAAGCTCCGCCTCCCAGGTTCACGCCATTCCCCTGCCTCAGCCTCCTGAGTAGCTGGGACTACAGGCGCCCGCCACCACGCCCGGCTAATTTGATTGTATTTTTAGTAGAGACGGGGTTTCACCATGTTAGCCAGGATGGTCTCGATCTCCTGACCTCGTGATCCACCTGCCTCAGCTTCCCAAATTGCTGGGATTACAGGCGTGAGCCACGGCGCCCGGCCTGGACTTTATTCTTAAGACAGCAGGGAGCCATGGGAGGGCTTTTAGCAGGAAAGCAAGGTGGTGATAGGGTTTGTGTCTTTGAAAAGTTACCTTGGCAGCAGTTATAGGGGGCAGTCTGAAGGTGGGGAAGTCAGTGAAGAGGCTCCTAAACCAAGGCAGCATGGTAGTGACCAAGGGAAAGACAGGGGCAGTGGTGAGAGGAGAAGTGGACAAACTAGAAATATCTAGAAGTCATTCCAGTGAGACTCTGGAGTCGGATTGTTTGGGTTCACCTCTCAGCTCCTTCACTTACTCCCTTACTGCCTATAAGACCCTGGGCAGACTACTTACTCCCTGCATTTCCATTTCTTCATTGGTAAAATAGAAGTGATAATAGTATCTATGTATCTCAACAGGATAGAATGAAATCATTTAATATACATAAAAGAATTAGAACAGCACCTTTTGTTGCTACTTCTACAGTGATCATTAGTAGTAGTAATGCTGACTGGATGTGGGCGCTGAGGGAGAGGAGAAGTTCAACTGACACCCAGTTCTTGGGCTTTGACATCACGGTGTACCATCAGCAAGAGTCTGGCACGTGGTAAGAGCTTATTAAGAACATGTAGGCTGGGCCCAGTGGCTCACGCCTATGAGAGGCATGCCCTTTGAGAGATTGAGGCAGGTGGATCACCTGAGCTCAGGAGTTCAAGACCAGCCTGGCAAACATGGCAAAACCCCATCTCTACTAAAAATACAAAAAATTAGCTGGGCTTGGTGGCAGGTACCTGTTATCCCAGCTACTTGGGAGGCTGAGGCATGAAAATCACTTGAACCTGGGAGGCAGAGGTTGCGGTGAGCCAAGATTGTGCCACTGTATTCCAGCCTGGGCGACAGAGCAAGACTCTGTCTCAGAAAAAAAAAAAAAAGATATGAAAGAATGAATGAACCGCAGAAGGTGAGTGCTCTGGGGAGGGTGCAGGGGAAGGGGATGTGCTGAGGCCCCTCTGGGATATGTTGAGTTTGTGGTGCCTGCAGGCAGGATGACCAAGTATCCTAGAGAACCTGGAAAGTTGGTCAGTTGACCTGCAGGACATCAGTGTGTGTGTTGGTGGGAAGAGGGGAGGTCCATAATCTAGCTCAAAGATTCTTTATGTAGGTGTTCTGTTCTAAGTGTTTGGAAATTGGGAGATTCAGGGAGAGATCGCCTCAGGCCCCACAGTAAGGTGCTGCTCTACCTTATTCAGGTCCTTCCGTCTTAGCGACAGTAAAAGCAGGCCCAGGTGGCTAGGCTGAAAGGAGACAGTGGAAAAAAATGACAGTTTTTTGGACTTCCCTGTGTGCCAGCAGGGATCCATCATTCCATACCTCTGACCTTCCTCCAAGGGACTGTTGTGCCCCCAGACTAATGTCCAAGGCCGGGCTAAAGCTCCCCTAAAACTACATGAGAAGTTCTACATATATTATCTGATTTATTCCTCACAGAAACCCCTCTCTAATAATTGTCATCTCTATTATCAGATGAAGAAATGGAGGCAGACAAGTTCAGGGCCTCTTCCAAAGTCAGAGCTGGTGAGTGGGCATGGCAGGCCTATACCCAGTTGTTGAACTCCAAAGGCTACAAGAGAAGCTGCCTTTTGATGGCTCTCATTAGGTGAACCTCCCTGCTTCCCAAGGAGTACCAGCAAATGGAAATGTCTTTCCTGTTGGAAATCAATGGATCAGGGGCACCCCCTGACCGTGCCCCTTCTAGGATAATGTGCTCCCAGATCAGACCAAGCCCACTTAGGGACCTAAGCAAATTCTTTTGGACATTCCTGGAGCCTCAGGGAAGGTTCAGTCCTGTGGTCCCCTTTCTACCAGCTAGAACCAGATGAGGGCACAGTAAGAGGTAGATTTGTGTGAGTGAGGAGTGGGGCTAGGGCTAGGGTATGGGGGCCAGTCAGGCATTCTAGGCCCAGGGACCCAGCTGTATTGTGGTGCACAAACTGTTTGGCTTGGCACCTGAGCAGGCAGCACCCAGCTCCACAACACCCTCCTCCTTGGATACACTTGCTTCCTCCGTGACCAGTGTGGGAGGGGGGAGAATGGCCATGCCAGACATGTCATGCCAGGCTTGAGCCAAGGCCAAGAGAAACCACGGGAAGCCAGCAGAGCCTGGGGGAAAATAGAAACTGGGTGGGGGTGAGGCAGGGCAAGGGGGAGACAACATGGCAAAGCAGAAGAAGTGGGGGCTGCGCTGGTCTGGGTCCTGGGGAACTCCGGCGGGCTGGTCCCAGGAGAAGAGTTGGAAAAGCACAGTGGCAAGAACAAATGGGAGAAAACAGCCAAACAGCCCAAGCCTGGATACTCTAGGGGGGAAATGCATAATTGCGAAGGACAGCCACATGAAACTAGCAAACATTGTCTAGAGCCGGGGAAATGCATCAAGAGCAGTATCAGACTCCAGACTGAAACCCAAGGCAGAACTATCCCAACCCTCTCAGCCCAGGCCAGCCAATCCAAAACAAATTGGTTGCCTGCTGACAGGAAAAAGGTGGAGAAGCCAGGGTGCATAAATGATGTGCTGGTGTGCTTGTGGGCCGAGGAAGGCAGCTGGGCTCAGGTGACATGGGAAGGAGGAGTGGCTCCCTCTTCGCACCTTTCAATATGCTAAGCACATTCATATATCTCATTTAATCCCCAAAGCCCTGTAAATAGTGTCTGTTATTCCCATTTTATAGATGAGGCAACTAAAACCCAGAGGAGTTAAGCAACTTGCCTGAGGTCACACAGCTAGGATGTAACAGAGCTGGGAATTAGTTTAGCTCCACCTCCAAAGTACCAGGTTCTTAACCCCTATCCTTTAATGCATCTCCTAAAGCTATAATCTTTAGGATCCAGAGACTTGGGTTCAAGTCCTAGCTCTATCACTAACTAGCTACGAGGCCATGGCAAGTCACTTCCTCTCTCTGAGCCCAAGGTTCTCTATCTCTAAAATGAGAGGGTCCAGTGGGATAATTGGCAGACAGGTGTCCCAAGTGAATGTCATGCATAGAGGTACAGGAACTTCCTAATGAGTTTACTGGCTCTGCTCTTGAATTGTTTATGCTTACTGGGTGCTTGCTTTCTCTGGGTCTCAATTTCCCTTACTGTGCAATGGAAAGTATCTTTTTTGAACCCTTCTAGTCTCCTGGGAATGCTGTGAGTTGAGATGAGGAGGAAAGACCTGAGCTGCTCCAGGAGAAAATGGCTGAACCATTTTGTCCAGTGCTGGAGGTCTTAGGAGGGATTGGCAGTGTTCCTAGGGAGAACCAAAAGCAAGGGAACTCTGAGCAGGCCTCCCTCATCTCTTGCCTCTGATCGCCCTCCAAAGGGCCATGGTACCCCCAGACTAATGCCCAAGGGCAGGCGAACAACAATCACCAACACTTAGATGGCATTTTCCCTGTGCAAGCCATTGCATTTATTTTCTCACTTAATCCTCACAGTACTTCTCTGGGATGGCTACTGCTGGATATCTTATCATCCCCATTTTATAGAGGAGTAAACTGAGGCACAGAGCCATAAAGTGACTTATAGCAGAGCCAGGGTCAAAAGTCAGGCAACCTGGCCCAGAGTCCATGCATTTGACCGTGGTGCTGGGCTGCCTCTTAAGCAATTCTGAGGGGGACTGAATGAGATGACAAGCCTTGGGAAGTTGCCCATCAGTGGGGCTCGGGAACCACGGTGTTTCCAGGGCACCTGCTCTCAGAGCTGACCTTGGGTTGTGAGCTCTGCTGGGGCGTGCCTGGGGCTCCTGGATTGCCCTATTTCTATCATTACCCTAGGTATTCTAGAGTTAACGGGAGCCTGGGTTGAGGGGATGGTTCTGGCTGCCTGGGGAGGTAGGGGATGTGAACACTGTGGTATCAGCATTGAGCCTTGAGACCCTTGGCCTTGATCAGCACCCCCAAAGAGTCCACAAGAGAGCACCTGAGGCTGGTCATGCCTAATAACCATCTTCTTATGAAGAGCATTAAGACATTTCTAGGAGCTTTTCACCAGAAATGGCTCTTCTATCTTCCCTTGTGAGGAGTAGCAATGCAGTTATAGCCCCATTTTACAGACAGACCTGCAGGGGAGGTGTAGAGCAGGAGGTGACTTTCCTGAGATTCCCCAGTGGGTTAGAGATAAAGCCGGGATGGAGCTAAGGAGGTTCTTGTGGTGTCGGCAGAAGAGCCCAACCATGACTGATCTTACCACTCATGGCCTCCTGGAAGCAAATCTCCAAGAGGGCCCAAGTGGGAGGCCTGGGTGATTCCAAGAGAAGGAGCCTGTTGTGCATGAAATTGGGGATTTTTCTCAAGGAGTCATTTTTTTGGATCTCTTGAGCACTGAGGAAAGGAGGAAGACATCATGGGGTTCGTGGTGGGGGTGGGCGGTGACAAGGAAACTGTCCTTGGGTGAAGGACTAACGATGAGAATAAAAAACAAAGTCTTTTTTTTTTTTTTGAGACAGACTCTTGCTTTGTCGCCCAGGCTGGCGTGCAGTGGTACGATCTCGGCTCACTGCAACCTCCACCTGCCGGGTTCAAGCAATTGTCCTGCCTCAGCCTCCCAAGTAGCTGGGACTACAGGCACGTGCCACCATGCCCAGCTAATTTTTTGTATTTTTAGTAGAGATGGGGTTTCACCATGCTGGCCAGGATGGTCTCGAACTCCTGACCTCGTGATCCGCCTGCCTTGGCCTCCCAAAGTGCTGGGATTACAGGCTTGAACCACTATGCCTGGCCTAGCCACCTGTGTCTTAACAAGCTCTCCAGGTGATTCTGACACACACTGAAAATTAAGGACCATTGTTATAGAAGAAAAGGATGTGGTATTGGTATGCCAGGGCTGCCTTAACAAAACATCAAAAACTGGGTGGCTTAAAACAATTGAAATGCATTCATTCATTGTTCTGAGGCCAGAAATTCTAAATCAAGGTGTCAGCAAGGCTGCGGTACCTCTGAGGGCACTAGGGGTGCGTCCTTCTTTGCCTTTTCCAGCTTCCGGCAGCTGCTGGTGTTCCTTGTGGCTGCATCGCTCCAGTCTCTGCCTTCTGCCTTCACGTGGCCTTCTCCTCTTTCTCTTTGTGTCTCTCTGTGGTCTCTGATAAGGATACTTATCATTGGATTTAGGGTCCACCTGGATCATCCTGACCATCTCACCCCAAGATCCTTAAGACATTTGCAAGGGCCCGTTTTCTAAATAAGGTTCCATTTACAGGTTCTGGGAGTTGTATATCTTCTGGGTCCTCCATTTCACCCACTACAAGGGGAGGAGGGAAAGTGGGCCTGGACCCTGTGAGAGAGCACTTGGGGGTGAGAAGCTGAGGCTAGAGTCAGGAAAAAGAAAACAGGAGGGTTAGAGTGGGCAGTAGCCCTGAGCCGGCTGTGCCTACCATGGGGGCATCTGGCCAAGTGAGGCCCAGAGCTGGTTGGAGAAGGGAGCAACAAGGGCAACAAGGCCAAGGTCTGGGGTGCTCTGATCTAAGGCCTTGTCCTAAAGATGCCCAGTCTGCTGTGGAAAAGCCCCCTCCAAAGTCTGCCTGCAAGCTGTGCAGGTGATCTTGTGAACCCTGTTGGCACCACCCATCCTGCCTGCAAGCCAGAGGGCCCTAAGGCCCAGCTGTGCTGTAGGGCCCAGCCGAGGGGTCCCCAGGGATGCACGAGGTGGCAGATGGCCTCCCTGGCATGGCTATTTTGGGCTCCGTGATTATATGCTACTGTATTTGGATCTTCCCAAGGTTCCGGGAGTTGATTACCACATGCGTTTGGGGCAGAGGCTGCTCTGAGGTGGGTGGGTGGGCGGGCGGGCAGCCCCCTGCAGCCCACAAGGGTCTGAACATGGGTAATTTGGCTCCTGAGAGATGCTAGGAGAGTGTTCGTGGTGGGCTGGGCCAGGGGATCAGGGATAATTCTTTCAGCCCTAAATGCTGGTCTGGGACAGAGTTGGCCCAAGTTGGGCCACCCAGGAGCAGTGTGGGGCCTCGGCCCCACGGGAGACACCTCAGCTCAGACTTTTAGGGCTCCTCAGCCTTCCTACTGGCCCTCTCTGGCTATGGTGCTGGGGCCTTCTTGGGCCAGAATGTTCTCCTCTGACTGGACTGCTGCTGCCCTCTGCGCCCCACAGAGCTCAAGCAGGCCAAGGCCTGAAAGGCCTGAGGCAAGAGCACCCCGGGTGTTGCGAACTGAAAGCTCAGATTTGGTGTAGGTGCAATTAAGCCCCCAGGTGGGGCCAGGAGGTGGGTGATCCCTCCCCCATGGGGAGAGGACAGAGGCATGGTTCCTCCTCACCTCTCCTTCCTCTTGTATTATTGCCCCTTCCTGAGCAGCTGATGCCAGTGCAGAGCCCTGGCCTGAGTTCTGGGTCTGTCAGGAGGGAAGAGGAGACCAAACTATTGGTGTGTCTCTGTCCATCCATCTATTCATCCATTCATCCATGCATCCATCCATCCATCCATCCCTCCCTTCATCTATCCATTAATTCACCCCCATCCCTCCCTGCCTCTGTCCCTCCCTCCCTCCCTCCATCCATTCATCCAT
>NW_012123043.1:4969360-4976803 GCF_000951035.1 Colobus angolensis palliatus
CCATCCATCCATCCCCCATTCCTCCATCCCTATTCCTCCCTCCCTCCCTCCATTCCTCTCTCCCTTCATCTATCCATCATCCATTCCCCATCCCTCCATCCATCCATCTATCCATCCCCCATCCCTCTGTCCATCTGTTTGTTTTTGTAAACTTCGACGAGTGCTTGAAATGCCTAACACAAGAGATACTCAGATAAATAATAAAACAAGGGCCCTGCCTTTTCAGCAGCTCTTGGTCTGATGTAGGAATATTAGATACACCAAGACCCCATCTTCATCCCTCCCTTCCCATACATTCTCCCATTCTGTGCACTTAAATTTCTGTGACAGAAAAGTCAGTGCAAGCGAACATGATGTAAAATGTGTATATAAAAGCTAAAAGAGAGTTGACTAAAATGATGAAAACCAGGTGAAGCCCAGTGTGTGTAATAAAAATCATATTGGTAGTTAATATTTGGTGAGTGCTCACAATGTTACCAGGCTGTAGGCTAATCCTTGGCAGACTACCTCGTTCCTTGCAACAAACCTCTAAAGGAGGTCCTGTGATCCCTTTTTATAGATGCAGAAGTGAAGATATAGGGAATTGATCACTTGGTAAAATGGTTCATCTGAGTACCAAGCTCATGCATGCTCTTAGCCATGACTTTATGCAGAAGGGCAGCTGTGAGGGACCCTTGAGGTCTAGTTCCCAAAGCTGTCTACCTCACAGCACTAGGGAAGCTATAAAGTGTAGATCTCCAGGCCCCTTCTCAGACTTCCTGAACTGGAATCTTTAGGGCTGGGGCCCAAGAATCTGGATTTAAAAAAAAAAAAAAAATCTTCCCAGGTGATTCTGATGCAGAGCTAGATTTGGGAGCCGCTGCTCCGATCCTTGCCCCTCAAAGTGAGCTTCATGGGCCAGCAGCATCGGCATCACTTGGGAGTATGTTATAAGTGCAGAACCTCAGACCTGCTGATGCAGATTCTGCATTTTAACAGGACCCATGCTTTCCACCCCCCAGGGGATTAATAGGCAATTCAAAATTGGGAATCACTGTTCTTTTGTTCAGGAGCTTCTGGGACATTCTGCGCCCTCTCCCAACCTCAGCTGAGATGGACAGCAATCATTATCAGCTGTCCGTAGGTCTGTCCCCTAGGCCCTAAGGACTTTCTGCAGAAAGTCTTCAACCCTTAGAACCCCTTTTTTGTACCCCTGCAGTCACTTGTATACGTGGGATGGAAATGTAAGGTTTAGACTGGTTTGGTTGTAGACCCACTTGGAGGCAGTAAAAGGTACTGGATGACCTCTTGGGCGATGCAGTTGGACAGATAAAGGTTACACTTTGGGAAGAACTTCCTAGCTGTCTATACCACACAAAGGGGAAAAGGCTAGAGTACCTTCTTGGGAAGGTATGTTAGAGTCACACTCTCCTCACCTGGCCTGGGGGCAAGAGAAAGTGTATGACCATCTCACTCTGATCCCTTCATGATGTTTTCTGGGAGTATCCTTAGAGAATCCCAGAGAGGTGAGAGAAAGCTCAGGATGCAGCCAGGAAGAGTGGAGTCAGCACCTGTGGCCTGCAGCCTTCCACTGGCCACACCCCTGGAGCCATTGCCTGCCCCCTCCTCCTCCCCAGTGCCTCAGCCATCCTCATGAGAGAAGAAGGGTCGGGGGCTGGGAAAGTGTGATTTTTTTCGAGAGTGTATGAGTAATTTTCCATCTGTTTATGAGCTGTTGGAGCCCAGGTGGCTGCCAGCCACTTGCTGGAGGGTGGAAATCCACACAGCAACCGGAAAAGGCGGCAAGCACACCGGGCTCCTGCCCTGGCCACCGGCTGAGGCTGCGTGGGTGGAGGTTGCCCTCCTGAGACCACAGGACCTTAGAATACTGGGGCTGGAAGGCGTCATGGAGGTCACTCAGTCCAACTGACTCTTTTACAGGTGAGGAAACCAAGCAGTTGAGAGAGGAAGTGACTTCCCAGTGTCGCCCAGTGAATCAGTGGTGACGCTGCAGCTAGCTGGAACCCAGACCAGGCCTGCAGATGCTTTGGCTCTGGAAGGGGATGATCTATTTATGAGCCTCTGTGACCACTACAACCAGATGGCTCTAAGATCAGTTGTTCTGGAATGTGACCCCATCCGGGGGACTCTTGCCAAAGTCGCGTCCCTCCCTCACCACCCTAACACCTGTTTTGGGACTTGGAGCCAGCTCCTTCCTCTGCCCTCCCTTAAATGACTCCAACAAGGCCTGGTCTGGAGGGCTCTGAAGGTCCTGGGAGGGGTCTGGACTATGGAGAGGGAGGAGCAAGGCCCATGGTGTTTGGTGGGATGTGCTGCTGTGGGGTGGCAGTCGCTGAAAGGATGCAGTGCCTTCAGGGCCCTGGCAGCCCACAGAGAGGACATCGTTGCTATCCCCTTGCAAAGCAATCTCTTCTCCAAGGAAATAGGGCAAGTCCAGCTCTCTCTGCCCTCTCCATGTTTCCTAGAAGAATTCCACTTTTTCTCTGGAAGGTGTCCTGCCTTTTTTGCATGGTGAGTAGGGAGTGCAGCACCTTTCTGGGGCTGGAGGCCACAGAGGACCATCAGCAGAAGTGACCCTGGCCCCATCCCTATCCTGGGAGCCAAGGCACCACAGTTGGGAAGAGGAGAGAAGGCAGGAGTTGGAATGGAGGGAAAGAGGAAAGAACCTTTCTTTGAGCATCTCCTGCATGACAGATACCAGGCACCTTCCTCAGGCTGATCTCCATTAAGCAGCAGGGCCACCGGTACCACTCACTGAGGCTCCACTGCAGCCGACTCCTGACTTCGCTCTCTCCTCCCCTTCACAGTCCACACCAGTGGTGTCCATCAGTTCTTCATCTACAGGTGAAGCATTCTTACTCTTCTGATAAGGTGCTTTCCAGCCCTTATTTGATTGCATAGCAGCATGTGATAATGTTCCCCACTCTCTCCTTAAAGTCCTTTCTTCCTGTGCCTTCTGTAAGGAGAACCCCTTCTCCTAGATCTGTCCTCTCTAGTCACTCCTCCATTCTCTTTGCAAGCTCCTCTTCCCCTGGCCATCCTATAAATGGCACAATTCTTTAGGGGCTCTGCCCTATCTGTGCCTCAGTTTCTCCCTGGGAGTTTCTCATCTGCCCATGGACTCAGTAACTACCTGTGAACTGATGGTTCTTAAGCCTTAGCTTTAGCTTAGATTGGTACAATGAATGACCTATTGGAGTCTCCACTTGCATGACTCACGGGGCTTCAAACTGAACATTTCTCAAAGTAAGCCCATCATCTCCCATGCATATTCCTTCTCCACATCCTCTGTTTCAAGAAATAACATCATTTAGTTCCCTAATTCGGAGACTTGGGTGTCATCCTTAACTCTTTTACCACTGTATCCAATCAGTCAAGTCCCAGTGACTGTACATCCTGTTCGCTCTGGAGTAGGTCCTCTTCTCCATACTTCCTGGTGGCCACCATTGTCTGCCCACCATCATCCCTTGCCTAAGCTGCTGTGACAGCCTCCTTACAGGACCCCCAGCTTCTACTCTGAACTTACTCCAGTCTTTTCCCCACATTGCAACCAGATGGATCTTAAGACACAAATGTGATCATGTCACTCCCCTGCTTAAAATTCTCAATTGGCTCCCAATTGTCCTGAAGACAAAGCCCAAACTCCTTGGCTAACGTACAATGCACCCACGACCTGGCTCCTGCCCATCTCTCACCACTTCCCCTCCCACTCTATGCTGTAGTCAGATTGAGTAACTTGCAGTTCCCTTGGGCCTGCAGCCTGTGCTCCTGTGCTTTGCTGTTCCCTCTGCCTGGAATGCTTGCTTCTAATTCTCCTTCTTCTCACCAGCCTAATTCATCCTTCCCACCTCCTACTCATCCTTTAGGTCTTATCTTGAATGTCTCCTCCTGAAGGAGGCCTTTTCTGATTCATTCAGCTGCCTCTCTGCTGCACTCCCAGAACAGCCTGCAATCCTACTGTTATTCTCTTATCTCATCCTGTTTCCCTCTATACCCTGAGTTCCATGGGGGTGGAGACTGGGTGTCCTTTTTTATTTTTTAATTTATTTTTTATTTTTATTATTTATTTATTATTTTGAGACAGAGTCTCGCTCTGTCACCCAGGCTGGAGTACAGTGGTGTACTCTTGGCTCACTGCAACCTCCGGTTTCAAGGTTCAAGCGTTTCTCCTGCCTCAGCCTTCTGAGTAGCTGAGATTACAGGCGCCCGCCACCACACCCAGCTAATTTTTGTATTTTCAGTAGAGATGGGGTTTCACCATGTTGGCCAGGCTGGTCTCAAACTCTTGACCTCAGGTGATCTGCCAGCCTTGGCTTCCCACAGTGCTGGGATTACAGAAGTGAGCCACCACACCCAGACTGGATGTCCTTTTTTAAAATTCAGGATTCCCCATTGCCAGTACAATATGTGGCACATAGTAGGCACTGAGTGGTCTTTGCTTATAATTGTACATTTTAATGAATGGGAACACAGGACCAGAGAGGTTAAGTAATTTGCTCGGTAACCCACAGTTTGTAAGATCTGGAGCTTGAGTTTAAACTCAGGTATGTCTGATTCCTGAGTCCATGCTTTTTCTGCCATAACTCCCTGGTTCCGCCTTCCTCTACGTTCTTCCTCAGAGCACCCAGGAAGTTCTGAGGAAGAACAGACCTGGGGGAGAAGGGCCCTGCTTGCCCTCTGCTGTCATGTTTCGGGGAGGTGGCATAACAGACAGAGCTGAGAGGGGAGTAAAAGCAGGAAAGCTACTCAAGGGGTTTAAAAAGAGATGATCACGGATGACGGCCTGATATAGGCAATGCTGTTGGCTTGCCATTGCAAGCACTGGCTCTCTGTGCTGTGAATTCACAGAGAGAAGGTATAAGGAGGCTGCAGGCCTCCACTGTCTGATAGTGTGTTGTCAGAGCCTGCACACTCGTATATGGATCACCCTAAATAAAACAGGAATGGGAAAAGAAACTCGTTATTTAAAAAAAGCCATTCAGTGTCTTCTGCAGCCAACAATCACATTATTTAAAATTACCTGCTATGTGAGGATGATCTGTGTCCCTGCAGCCCCTGAGCCTTCGTGGGGAAAGGAGAGGCAGGGGCTACAGGTGCAGCATTGAAGACTACATAGGGACACTCACCATTTCCAGAGCTCCAGGTTGGGGTGTGGGGAGCAGGAGAGGGAAGAAGAGGAAGCCTCAGATCCCTCCCGGCCGGGAAGCCAGGAGGCTCTATTCTCCAGGCAGGACTCCCCCAGCCATTTCCCTTTTCCTTCCTGCTGACAGCTGCAGCTGACAGGAATGAGGCTGCTGGGCTCCTCAGGGAGCCTCCAGGCCTTTGGGGCCAATGCAGCTGTCTCTGCTCCCAGCCCCAGCCCGGCATCCTCCCCTGGCCCCCATTAGCTGCCTCTCAGCTGCACATCTGCTAACTGGGGGCCTGAAGGGCCTTAGAGTAAACCCCCCCTCAGAACATCTAGAGTGTGGGAGGCTGGAGGGGAGCCCACCTGGAAGGGAGAGGAGATGGGAAAGTGGAGACAGAAAGGGGAAAGAGAGAGAAGAAGGAGGACTGACGAGGGAGGGGCCAGACTGGTGTGTGTCAGACTGAGGGGATGAGGGGGAGACTGGAGGCAAACGAATAGTCCCCGAATTCTTAGTTCTGCCTATTGTTGAGGTGAAATAGGTTGGAGAGGGTGTGGTGAAGGGGGTGCCCAGGGCTCCTCCAAGTCATCAAATGGCACCGCTTACGTCATCTCACTCCTCTGATCAGAAACCACCCACAGACCGCTGACCAGCTGGGGCAAATCTTCCTTTAAATTATACCTGTTTTCAGCTTCGTGTCCCTATACCCTGCTCTCTACTCCAGCGAAGCCACTTCCCCTTCTTCCCCTACCTCCCTAAACCTGTCCTTCTACCTCCGTGCCTTGGCTTAAGCTGTTTCTCAGACTAGGAAGTCTTTCCTTTTCCTTTCTGCGAAGCCTTGACTATACTGCTTGCATCAATACAGCCCTCACCTCCTCCAGGAAGCCCAGCTAGAATAATTCCATCTGACTCTCGGCCTGCTGGGGAACACATAGAGAACACTAAATACCAGAACCAGGCATCCTCACTCTTTATAACTATTTCTTGTCTCTTCGCCTTGGCTTTCCCATCTGTAAAGTGGGTGCAGGCCCTGGGCTCCCGTAGATGAAAGGTACTATGGGCGGTTAGCAGCAGGATTGCTCTGTAATTCAGCCAGCACCAGCTGAGCCAAATGCCCTGCTGGACCAGCGTCTGCCAGCAACTACCTGCTGCCAGAGGCATGGAGAAGAACCTGACAAGAATTCAGGTTGTGGAAAGGAACAGGGCACTGACAATACATAGCCTTTAGGTACTGCCTGGAGATCTGGTTTCGGACCTGTGGGATTGGGACACTAAATGGTAGCCTTTTGGCAAGTCTGAAAAGTTTGAGAAAGGGCTCCATGCCCAGCCCAAACCAGATGGGTATGCTTCCTGTCTCCTCTCTCTCCCTGACAAGTGTCCTGAATCTGACTGTGTCTAGACTGCTCTGAGACTTTAAAGTCAGAGGGAAGAAGGAAAGTAAGCCTTAGGGAGCATTTGCTGGGTGCCAAGCATTGTGTCAGGCACATGCATGGGCACTCTCACTACGCCCCTTAATCGAGGGCTTCAACACACCCAGCAGGAAGACATCCTGACATAGGGGCCAGCATACTCGAGTCACGGCTCAGTCTGGGGACTCCAGACTGTGGCAGCCCAAATAATCTGTCTCCTTTTAGCTGAAAGGGTGGTGTGTGATTTTAGGGTCTCTGAAAATAGTGCTGCTTTTCTGTGAAAACCAGCTCTGCCATTTTCCAGATAAAGGATCATAACCAAATTGTCCAAACATTCTGAGCCTCAGTTTTGTGATCTATAAACTGGGAATAATAAAGTGGTTGTTTTGAAGACTCATGAGACGACATATAGGAAGACTTAGCACAATGCCAGGTACATCCTGAGTGCATGATAACTGATGGTCCTAATATTCTTTTTTTTTTTTTTGAGATGGAGTCTTGCTCTATTGTCCAGGCTGGAGTGCAGTGGTGCGATATCGGCTCACTGCAATCTCTGCCTCCTGGGTTCAAACAACTCTTCTCTCCTGCCTCAGCCTCCCAAGTAGCTGGGATTACAGGTGCCCACCACCACTCCCGGCTAATTTTTTGTATTTTTAGTAGAAGCGGGGTTTCACCATGTTGGTCAGGCTGGTCTCGAACTCCTGACCTTGTGATCCGCCTGCCTCAGCCTCCCAAAGTGCTGGGACTACAGGTGTGAGCCACTGCGCCTGGCCAAGATGGTCCTACTATTTTTTTTTTTTTTTTGAGACAGAGTCTCGCTCTGTTGCCCAGGCTGGAGTACAGTGACCCAATCTCAGCTCACTGCAACCTCTGCCACCCGGGTTCAAGCAATTCTCCTGCCTCAGCCTCCC
>NW_012123043.1:4978568-4995977 GCF_000951035.1 Colobus angolensis palliatus
TATGAGCTTTCCTTGGTGGCTATCGCTAATGTAAAGGGGGTATTTTCATCATTGTCTCTTCTGTTTATTGTTGGAATTTAGGAAAGTATTGAGGCATACACATTCATCTTGTATTTGATCACTTTATTAAATTCTCTTATTAATCTTAAGGCTTTATCATTGATTCCCTTGGAATTTTTAGATATCTAATATTATTTATAAGTAATAATTATACCTCTTATTTCTGTTTCCTGTCTTTTGCGTTAGAGCTTTCAGAACAATGACTGTTAGCAATTATGACAAGGAACATGTTTATCTTGTTCTGGATTTTAAGAGGAAGATCTCTAGTATTTTCTCATTAAGTATGATACTGGATATCCTTTGAGATAATAGAGTTTACCATGTTGAGAAAATAGTTCTCTATCTCAATATTTTACATTTTTTTTAAATTAGAAGTTTTAAATGTTGCCGAGTGGTTTTTTTTAGTATATATTACAGTTACGTGTACTAAATCCATTATACTATAATAGAATTTATTATTTCAACATCACAGTATTCTTTGGATAATCCAATCTTGATGGTGGTAGATTATTCTTACTATGTTTTATTGCCAGTATTGTAATTACAATATGTACAACCTAATAAAATATTCATAAATGAGAATGGGCTATAGCTTGTTTTCTGTACTCTCTTTGATCGCGTTTGTTATTGGGTTAAACTGAGTTCCAAGAATGAATTGAGTATCATTCCAGCCTTTTCTATCCCTGGAACAATTTATAGGGCATAAAAATTATTTTTTACTTGAAAGTTTGGAAAAATGTACAGACAAATTTCCTGGACCCCAAACCTGTGTTTGAAGAGCAAATTCTTTGATAACATTTCTAATTTCTTCTTTAGTGTTTGATCTCTTTGGTTTTCTACTTCTTAGTCAGTTTTGGGCACTATCTTTTCCTGAAAACTATCCATTTCATCAAAATCTTTGCCATCTGTGCTAATATATTAAATTATTTTAAGAAAATGAGTTATATTCTGGAAAAATAGAAATGCTGTTTTGTCTCACGTCTGTCATGTTTTATACTTTTTAAAGGCTTAATTGATGTTTCCATTGTTCTCCCTGCCTTCTCCTCCTCCTGCCTCCCATCTCTCTCCCTCCCCCATTTCCCTCTCTCTCTCTTTTAGGTACTCTATCCCTCAAATTTTAGCCACCCTGGCTTCCCTGAACTCTGCACGCTATCTCCTCAACTAAGAGTGAACACAACTTCTGCTTGAGTTCCCTCTCTTTGTTCTGCAGCCTGGACACCCTCTCCAGGCAGAAGCTCGGCCAATCACAAGACTCACAGCATGTGCCTCCCAGCTCTCAGCAATCACAGTCCTATGCTGCCTGTTGTCCAATGCCTCAAACCTATTGCTTTTCAGTTGTTTGAGGCAAAAACAACTGCTACTCCAATCCTGCCTGGAAGTAAAAGCCAAGAAGAATTCACCATTATTTTATTTTATTATTATTATGGTTTTTTGAGGCAGAGTCTAGCTCTGTCGCCCAGGCTGGAGTGTAGTGTCGTGATCTCAGCTCACTGCAACCTCTGCCTCCTGGGTTCAAGTGATTCTCCTGCCTCAGCCTCCCGAGTAGTTGGGACTACAGGCACATGCCACCACACCTGGCTAATTTTTTGTATTTTTAGTAGAAACGGGTTTTCACCGTGTTAGCCAGGACTGTCTTGGTCTCCTGGCCTAGTGATCTGCCCGCCTCAGCCTCCCAAAGTGCTGGGATTACAGGCATAAGCCACTGCACCCGGCCTACTATTCTTGTTAGACTAATCTCCAGAACTGGCTCCTACCACATCATTTTCCACCAGGGAGGGAGCCTGAGGCAGGATGCTTTGTGCGGCTCAGAGAAACTCTGACTGTGAGGAGCTGGAGTGGAATAGACTTGAGGGGTTCCTCACCTCTGGTCAGGCTTTGCTGTAAAACTAGATTATCCAGGAAGGGAAAGATACTTCCTCCACCCCTGACCTTAGGAATGGTCCCTCTGGTGGTGAGTTGCCCCTGCCATGAGTGAATGTAGGTCATTCCTTCCATTATGTTTGCATTCTGCGGATCCGTGTTGTACACTTCCCCATGCCAGGCGCTGATGTGCCTGCCTTCAGTGAGTTCGTTACCAAATAAGGGCTGAGAGACATGTTCACAAATAGTACATGCTAGAATAAATACAGCAGGTACATATGCAAAGTCCAGAGTGCTGTGGGAAGGGGAGGAGCAAGTATTTGCTGGGTGAATGTGCCAGCACTGTGCCAGGTTTGAAGGTAGAATAGGAGTTGAACTGGTGGACGCTGAATGAGGTGACTCATGCCTGTAATAGTACTTTGGGAGGCTGAGGCAGAAGGATCTCTTGAACTCAGGAGTTGAAGATCAACCTGGGCTGTAACATAGTGAGACTCTGTATGTCACACACACACACACACACACAAAGAGAAAAAGAAAGAGAAAAGAGTTGAAAAGACATCTTTTGCTAGGAGGGAAAGCCTGAGTGAAGTGTGAAGGCAATGAATTGGGGGCACGGGGATGGGATGTGACATTGATTTAGAGAATGGCAGCTTGGTTTGTTGCAGGCACAGCTTCCTGTGCTTGTAGCACTGCTTGCCCGCTTGAAGGAAGACCTGTGTGTAGCAGATAAGTCTGCAGAGAGGACCATGGCTTTTGATGACCAGCTAAGGACTACCTCACAGGTGAGGGAGGTTCACCACAGGGTTTTCATGGAAACAGATAGATGTGTGTCCCAGAGAAGCACGTGGACCTAGCTGTCCATAGTGGACCCCAGAGCTTCTGCCATGGGCCATGAGTGAGGCCAGTTAGGAGATCACTTCAGGAGGGGGCCTGGACCACAGCAGTGGCCTTAGGGTCAGGAGGAGGGGGTGTGGCCTTGAGATTCCATTCCCAGGACCTGGTGACTGATTGGATAGGAAATCCAGGCAAAGGTGGGACACAGAGCAGGTGAAATTAAGCAAATCCCTTTCCACTGCCTGCTCCTCATCTCTCTCCCCAGCACCCTTCCCCGCTCAGGCTGCAGAGTCCGTGGAGCACTCCCTTGGCCGGCCCCCCTCAGCTCAGCTCTCCAACAGCCCGGGACTTAATTATACACTGACGCACTTTGTTTTTAAAAACATGTTTATTTTTGCTCTGACTCATTGTAGAAAATTTAGAAAATACAAAAAATAAAAAGAAGAAAATAAAAATCGCCCACAATTCTACCACCCAGACACAATGCTTATTAACATTTCTGTGTATTTCTCTATGAGTACACATACTCTTACAAACACACATGCTTGCTTTACATATCATGTCAGCGTCTGGTTTATTGTCTCTTTAAAATTGTGCTAATACATCAATACATCACTAGTATAAGACTTTTAGCTTTAAATATTTAAAAATTGAGATATAATTTACACAGCATAAAGTTCTCTTTTTTAAAGTATGCAATTCAGTGATTTTTAGCATATTTACCAAGTTGTGCAACTATCACTCATAAGTCTAGAACATTTTTTGTCACTCCAAAAAGAAAATCCTTACTCATTAGCAGTCACTCCCCATCACATTTTCCCCCAGACCCTGACAACCAGTAATCTGCTCTCTGTCTCTTTGGATTTGCCTGTTCTGGACATTTTATATAAATGGAATAATACAATATGTAGCTTTTAATGTCTGGCTTTTTTACTTAGCACAATGTTTCCAAGGTTCATCCATGTATATATGTATGCATGTAACAGCACTTTATTCCTTTTTTTTTTTTTTTGAAACAGAGTCTCACTCAGCCACCCAGGCTGGAGTGCAGGGGTGTGATCTTGGCTCACTGCAACCACTGTCTCCCGGGTTCAAGCGATTCTCCCGTCTCAGCCTCCTGAGTAGCTGGGATTACATGTGCATGTCACCATGTCTGGCTAATTTTTGTATTTTAGTAGAGACAGGGTTTCACCATGTTGGCCAGGCTGGTCTTGAACTCCTGATCTCAGGTGATCTGCCCACCTCAGCCTCCCAAAGTGCTAGGATTACAGGCGTGAGCCACTGTGCCTGACCACTTTATTCCTTTTTATAGCTGAATTATATTGCTTGGTATAGATATACCAAATTTTATTTTACCTCTTTATCAGTTGATGGATACTTGGGCTGTTTCTACCTTTTGGTTATTATGAATAATGCTGCTAAAAACATTTATGTACAAATTTTTATGTGCACATATGTTGTCAGTTATCCTGGGTGTATAACTAGAAATAGAATTGCTGCGTCATATAGTAACTCTATGTAAAACTTTTTGAAATGCTATCAAACTCTTTTCCAAAGTGACTGCACCATTTTATATTTCTACCAGTATTGTATGGGCATTTCAATTTCTCCACATCGTTGCCAACACTTGTTATTATCTTTTTGATTATAGCCATCCTAGTGGGTGTGAAGTGGTATCTTGTTGTGGTTCTGATTTGCATTTCCCTGATGACTAACGATGTTAAGGATCATTTTATATACTTATTGGCCATTTGTATATCTTCTTTGGAGAAAAGTCTATTTAGATCATTTGCCTCTTTCCTAACTGGGTAGTCTTTTGATTGTTGAGTTGTCACAGTTCTTTGTATATTAAAGATATAAGGCCCTTATCAGATATATGGTTTGAAAATGTTTTTCTCCCATTCTGTCTTTTGTCTTTTTCACTTTCTTTATAATATCCTCTGAAGCACAAAAGTTTTTAATTTCAATGAAGTCCAATTAGTCTATTTTTTGGTTTGTTTGTTGTACCTTTGGTGTTATATCTAAGAAACCATTGCCTAATATGAGGTCAGAAAGATATATGCCTGTTGTTTTCTAAGAATTTAGTAGTTTTAGGTCTTTAAACCATTTTAACTTTTGTATATGGTTCACACATACACAATGTAGGTAGAGGTCCAGCTACATTCTTTTGCATGTAGATATCCACTCGTTCCAGCACAACATTTTTGTCATCCCAAATGCTATTCTTTAAAAAGCGTATTTTCTCCTATTGAATTGTCTTAACACTCTTCTTGATCATCAATTGCCTGTAAATGTAAGAATTTATTTCTGGACTCTGAATTCTATTCAATTGATCTATATATCTATCCTTACTATATAGTGCTATATGGTCTGCATTACTGTAGCTTTGTAGTAAGTTTTGAAATTGGGAAGGGTGAGTCCTCCTACTTTGTTATTTTCAAGATTTTTTTGACTATTCTTGCTCCCTTGCATTTCTATATAAATTTTAGAATCAGCTTGTCAATTTCTGAAAAAAGGCCACTAGGACTATGATAGTAGTTGCATTGAATCTGTAGATCAATTTGTTGAGTATTGCCATCTTAACAATATTATCTTCCAATCCATGAATATGGGATATTTTCCCATTTATTTAGGTGTTCTTTAATTTCTTTCAGCAATGTTTTGTCATTTTGAGAGTACAGGTTTTGCACTGTTTTTGTTAAATTTATTCCTTAGTATTTTGTTCTTATTGATGCTATTTTAAATGGAATTGTTTTCTTAATTTCTTTTTTGGAATACTCATTGCAAGTGTACAGAAATCCAATTGATTTATGTATGTTGATCTTGTATCTTGCAGCTTTGCTGTACTCATTTATTAGATATGATAATTTCTTTGTGGATTTTTATTGTTTCTAATGTTTAATAGGGGCAGTCCCTGTTTATTTTTCTGTTATATTTTGCCCACCTATTTATTATATGACATGAACTTTAGTTTTATTTTATGAGGGTGCCGTCACTTCCTGCCAAAAATGTCCCTTTGGGATCTTAATTGGAATTACATTGTCTGTAAGTTGATTTGTAGAGGCTTTACATAATTAAAAAATATAGTCTTCTCCTACAGGATTTATTATTTCTCCTAGTTCAAAACATCTTTTATATATCTCGGTAATCTTTTTATAGTTTTTGTTTTTTTTTTCATTAATGAGTCATTTCTTGTTAGAATTATTCCATATTTATTGGGTTGTGTTTGTTTATGAGCTTTCCTTGGTGGCTATCGCTAATGTAAAGGGGGTATTTTCATCATTGTCTCTTCTGTTTATTGTTGGAATTTAGGAAAGTATTGAGGCGTACACATTCATCTTGTATTTGATCACTTTATTAAATTCTCTTATTAATCTTAAGGCTTTATCATTGATTCCCTTGGAATTTTTAGATATCTAATATTATTTATAAGTAATAATTATACCTCTTATTTCTGTTTCCTGTCTTTTGCGTTAGAGCTTTCAGAACAATGACTGTTAGCAATTATGACAAGGAACATGTTTATCTTGTTCTGGATTTTAAGAGGAAGATCTCTAGTATTTTCTCATTAAGTATGATACTGGATATCCTTTGAGATAATAGAGTTTACCATGTTGAGAAAATAGTTCTCTATCTCAATATTTTACATTTTTTTTAAATTAGAAGTTTTAAATGTTGCCGAGTGGTTTTTTTTAGTATATATTACAGTTACGTGTACTAAATCCATTATACTATAATAGAATTTATTATTTCAACATCACAGTATTCTTTGGATAATCCAATCTTGATGGTGGTAGATTATTCTTACTATGTTTTATTGCCAGTATTGTAATTACAATATGTACATCCTAATAAAATATTCATAAATGAGAATGGGCTATAGCTTGTTTTCTGTACTCTCTTTGATCGCGTTTGTTATTGGGTTAAACTGAGTTCCAAGAATGAATTGAGTATCATTCCAGCCTTTTCTATCCCTGGAACAATTTATAGGGCATAAAAATTATTTTTTACTTGAAAGTTTGGAAAAATGTACAGACAAATTTCCTGGACCCCAAACCTGTGTTTGAAGAGCAAATTCTTTGATAACATTTCTAATTTCTTCTTTAGTGTTTGATCTCTTTGGTTTTCTACTTCTTAGTCAGTTTTGGGCACTATCTTTTCCTGAAAACTATCCATTTCATCAAAATCTTTGCCATCTGTGCTAATATATTAAATTATTTTAAGAAAATGAGTTATATTCTGGAAAAATAGAAATGCTGTTTTGTCTCACGTCTGTCATGTTTTATACTTTTTAAAGGCTTAATTGATGTTTCCATTGTTCTCCCTGCCTTCTCCTCCTCCTGCCTCCCATCTCTCTCCCTCCCCCATTTCCCTCTCTCTCTCTTTTAGGTACTCTATCCCTCAAATTTTAGCCACCCTGGCTTCCCTGAACTCTGCACGCTATCTCCTCAACTAAGAGTGAACACAACTTCTGCTTGAGTTCCCTCTCTTTGTTCTGCAGCCTGGACACCCTCTCCAGGCAGAAGCTCGGCCAATCACAAGACTCACAGCATGTGCCTCCCAGCTCTCAGCAATCACAGTCCTATGCTGCCTGTTGTCCAATGCCTCAAACCTATTGCTTTTCAGTTGTTTGAGGCAAAAACAACTGCTACTCCAATCCTGCCTGGAAGTAAAAGCCAAGAAGAATTCACCATTATTTTATTTTATTATTATTATGGTTTTTTGAGGCAGAGTCTAGCTCTGTCGCCCAGGCTGGAGTGTAGTGTCGTGATCTCAGCTCACTGCAACCTCTGCCTCCTGGGTTCAAGTGATTCTCCTGCCTCAGCCTCCCAAGTAGCTGGAATTACAGGCGTGCGCCACCACGCCCATCTAATTTTTGTAGTTTTAGTAGAGACAGGGTTTTGTCATGTTGGCCAGACTGATTTCAAACTCCTGACCTCAGGTGATCCACCCATCTCAGCCTCCCAAAGTATTAGGATTACAGGTGCGAGTCACCGCTCCTGGACTATTTTATTTTTTCAGACAGAGTATCGCTCTATCACCCAGGCTGTAGTGCAGTGGCACAATCTTGCCTCTGCCTCCCAGGCTCAAGCGATTCTCCTGCCTCAGCCTCGTGAGTAGCTAGGACTACAGGCACGTGCCACCATGCCCAGCTAATTTTTGTATTTTTAGTAGAGAAAGGGTTTCACCATGTTGGACAGGCTGGTCGCGAACTCCTGACATCTGCCTGACTTGGCTTCCCAGAGTGTTGGGAATGACCCACTGTGCTCTGCCAAATTCCCCATTCTTGAGTTCTTCATTTAAAAATTATCTCTCTTGATTGCCTGTAGTATATTTTCAAGTAATTTTTTCCCCAAGAACAACAGATGGCAACTATATTTCTGATCTTTTATATAGTTGAGAATATATTTTTTTGTGGCCAACTAATATATTTTTTTGTGGCCAATATAAAATTATTGAATGACAATCTATTTTTCTCAGAATCCTGTACATAAGGCTCCATTTCCCTCTGATATGCAGTGTGCCAGGAAATTCTGAGGTCAGCCTTATCATTTTGTTATTTCAAAGAGAGCATATTTTTTCTTTATGAATGCTTACAAGATTTTTTTTCTTTATCCTTACAACTGAAATGTTTGCCAGAATGTGTTGAGGTATTCTTTCCACTTAGTTTGCTTGGGATACAATAAACATCTTAAATCTATACTATTCTTTCTGCTCAAATGTTTTCTTTCAATTACAGCTATCATGTGCTTCTGCTGCATTCACTCTGGGTTTAATCATCTGGAATACCTACGATTCTCAAGTTCAAATTCAGTTCTCTTTTCTATCTATCTCATATTTATTTCCATCATTTTCACCCCTTTGTCCTTTTATTCTGACTTCTAGGAGAGTGTCTTATGTTTGTTCTCCCCATTGCTAATTCAGTTTTTTGCTGGGCCAGGTCTACTCACTATCACCTACAATGCAAATTTGAATTTTGCTTTTTCAACTTAGTTCTCCTGCAGTCTTCCCATATCTCACTTAGTTACTTAGTTTCATTTGCACTTCAATTTGTCTTTGAAACTTGCCTTTTATTTTATTTCATTTCATTTCATTTCATTTCATTTTTTGCTGTTGTTCTTCTGTCTTAGCTTTTTTTTTCTTTTTATGTATTTGTTCCTGTTTCAGAGAGGTCATGATTTCTTGTACCTTACTGAGGGTGTCAAATAACTTCTATTACACCCTCAATAAATTATTTTCAGAGTTATATGATAGTCTTTTTTTTTTTTTTTTGAGACAGGGTCTCGCTCTGTTGCCCAGGGTGGAATGCAGTCGTACGATCTTGGTTCACCACAACCTCCGCCTCCCGGGTTCCAGCAATTCTCCTGCCTCAGCCTCCTGAGTAGCTGGGACTACAGGCACATACCACAATGCCCAGCTAATTTTTATATTTTTAGTAGAGATGGGGGTTTCACCATGTTGGCCAGGCTGGACTTGAACTCCTGACCTCAAGTGATCCGCCTGCCTCAGCCTCCCAAAGTGCTGAGATTACAGACATGAGCCACTGCGCCTGGCCAGCGTACATCTTTTTGTTTGTTTGTTTTTTCTCTCTATATCTTCATAGGTGTTTTAGTGAGAAGGTAACTAAGTTTTCCTCCATTTTAACTGGAAACAACTTGAGTGTGTTTGACTTGTTCCTTCATTTCCTCCCTAGGCTAGAGAGGGATTATGGCTTCAGCACAGGGGTGTGGGTGTGGTGGGTACTTGTGGACCAATCAATAAGGACTTGGAAGATGCCAAGTATAGGAGGGAAGAGCACCATGTGAGGTTAGGTCAGGAGGCTCCAGAAAGAGGAGTTTTAAGCAGAGCTTTGAAGAGAGGATGGAGAAACATCTTTCAAAGAGGGGCACCAACCTATACAAAGATCCAAAGGTGAATAAACCATGTGCTGTGGGAAAAGAGGTAAGGCGAGAGGCACATTTGCATATGGAATAGAGAACTGGGGGAGCTCTTCTGAGAAATTCTGCTGGTGAGACAGTCATTTCAGGAAAGGGATCTCAAAGCCTAAGCCAAAGAGTTTGGGGTTGACTAGAAGCCATAGATAATTCTGAGCAAGAGAAAAACAAGATTACAACAGTGGGGATGATTGTGTAGTCTGTGTGAGTGGATGGACAGATGGATGAACGGAGAAACTGATGGATGGAGGGATGTGGGGCCAGGAAATAGGGAGACTGGGGAGGGGAGAGTTGAAACTACACAGGTATAACCTCTCCAGTTCTCATACTGGTCACAGAGAGCCTGGGAGCTCTTGGGAATGAGGGAGAAAATAGATTGTGGGAAGGACTGGAACCCTGTGGGAAGCCAGGATTGATACGGACTTTTCCCATTTCTTCTCTCCCTTCTCCTATGGTACTTTTAGAAGTGTTGATATGTGCCTTGGTCTTCCCTGGTGCCTATTACTACAAAGTCTGCTAGGACAGCTTTTAAGTATCTTTAAAACTCTGGGGTGTCACTTCTATTCCCTAAGCCTCTGACATCACTGCCCCCTTTCTGGAGAGGCAAGTCGGGAAGATCTCCATCAGCCTCTTCCTCCACCAACCACAGCCACCCTTTGCCAGGGCAGGCAGCCAGGCCTCAAGCAACCACAGGACCCAGCTCCCAAGCACATATCAGACAGCCCACGAAGGTCCCCAGAAACCAGCCTGATGTCTGAAATTCAATGGCTGGAGGCTGGGGGATGGATGAGATGGCTTTTTGTAGTTCCCACCCCAGGATTCCGGGATTGTCACCCACAAAGCTGGCCTTCTGCCCAGATTGTAGGTCTGTGTCTTTGGGGGAAGCTCATAAAGGCTACACACAGAGGCGCTTACTTCCCTGCCTGCCTCCTGGAGGGTGGGTAATTATTTTTATATATTGCTGCTGAATAAAATACAAGAAATAGCTTGGAGAAATGCTCAGGTATCATCCTTTGATGTATAGAAAGGAAGCACTTTCTCTGCCCCCCGGGGTTCTTGCACACCCATCAATTCTCCTGACAGATGGAGGGAAAGGGGAGTTGAGGCATTAGCATAGCCTGGAGAACCAGTTGGAATTGCCTTCGTTTTAATATCCCACCTTTGATCTATTGAGAGGCTGACAGTGAGGGGAAGGATCTTATTAGATGGCATAAATCAGAGCTGATGAAATCACTTTCCTCCAACAAACTTTTTCCCTGGGTGGGGAGAGGAAGAGAAAAGTGCTGCTCTAGCTCCCACCTGCCCTTCTCCCCTCAATTGTAAGTGGGCATGGAAAGGTTAATTTGAGGCTCCATCCACCATCACCGCCACCCCACCCCTGCAGGGAAGTGGAGTTCTCACTCCAGCTTCTGGTGGCTCAGTTGGCCTCCTCTGCTCCCTATGCTGTCTGTCACCATGGGACTATCCCACCAGAAGTGCCCAGGCTCTGACTCCCGAGAGTTGTCACTTTTGGACTCTTCATGGCTTGTGTGCTCTGTGAGGGCCTGGTGATGGGTTCCGGATGGGGGAGGCACTGCTGGGATGCAAGGGATGAGCCCCAAGTGTTGGATGCTGCCAAGGAATGGTTCTCAGAGATGAGGGTCTTCAAAGTTCCTCAACCAGTGCCCCAGGACATGTCTCTGGGGGCCCCCCATGGCACTGTGTGTGGGGGTAGGCAGGAATCGATGAACACCTTCTTCTCCCACGAGGACAAGGGTAGGAGAGAGATGAACACTGAACTCGAAGAACACTGGACTCAAAACCAATGCCTTCTCTGGCTTTGCCATCTCTTTACTCTGTGACCTTGGACAAATCACTTGGTCCTTCAGAGTCCCCTTTCCTTCCTGGGTAAGTGAGGTCCCTGTCAGCTCTCACTTCCACTGCTGTGGTCTCCCCAGCAAGCAATCCTCTGAACAATGCTGAAAGTGCCCATAACTAGATCGATAAAAAACACAGACTGAATATCCATGGTGGGCAAGTTTCAGGGAAAGAGAGGACACAGCCCGTGTCTTCAGGGGTCTTCCCAAGTAATGGGGGAGAAAAGTGACCAAAGTGGGCACTTGGGTAAAGTTCAAAGCTCCGAAGTTGGCCTTTTACTGTCTCCCACCTCTGTTGACCATCTTTCCCAGCTCCTCATCTCTCTGGCCCAAAGCTCCCTGTGTTCCGTCTGTGTCTCATTTCTAGAAGCTTCTCTCAAAAAGCTGTTATCCACTAAAAGTCTACCTAATAATACTTGCCAGATTAAAAAAAAACAAAAACAATAACAGGCAGCTTCTACACTCTAAAAAAAGAATATTATCCAATGGTAGAATTTGGTCATTTTGAGATGCCTGGGGAGTCAGGGAGTGGGGGTTGGCTACTCTGTGCCTCTGCACAATACCACATGCTTGTAAGTTGGCCTGCTTGGGGACACGGGGACACAGCACAGAAGAATTTGTCCAAAGAAGGTATAGACTGTCAGAAGGACAGAGCCACAGGGACTCTTGAAGCGAACCCCCTCCTTAAGCAGGTGAAGACACTGATCCTGGAGAGAGGAAAGGGACTCGTCTGAAATCATAGCGCCCTCTGTATCAGCAGGAACAAGACCTTTGCCAGCCTTCACACCCCCATTCCCACCCCACCAGAGTGGTCTTTCTCAACCCAGACTTCCCAATGCTTACAATTTAAAGTTCAGATCCATAAAGCCCCCAAGGACCCGCACGTTCTCTTTCCTTCCACCTTTCCCATCTGCCCTCAGCCTCCACTCCCTGCGTCACCCAGGACCCTCTGCTCTCAGCACAGATGAGTTGGTTCTCCTCTCCCATGTTGTTCTTTGGTCAGTACCTCTGCACACACCCTTCTTTGCCAGAAATGCTCATTACCCTCATCCACTTGGTGATAATTCAGTTATTCCTCAAGACTCAACACAAATGTCCCGTCTTTACCCCTTCTAGGAAGTTTGTCCTTCCTCCCTGGCTGAAGGTTCCACACCCTTCAATTCGTTTCCTCAACTGTTGGTGCATACCATTTTCAGACACAGACTCTCTTTTCCTCTCCCTCGGTCTAACACACACACACACAATCACAATTGGTTATTTGTTAATCTTCATTGCCAGACTATGAGTTCCTTGAGGGCAGGAACCAAATTCATTCATCTCTGTATCCTTCCTGTCTTGTGTGGAGCCTGGCTAATTTCTTAGAATTGTGCCATCCAGTATGATAGCCACTTGTGGTATGTGTCAATTAAACCAAAATAAAATTTAAAATGTGGTTCCTCAGTCATGCTGGCCACACTTCAAGAGTTCAATAGCCACAGGGCGGATACTGAATATGTCTCTCACTGCAGAAAGCTCTATAGAACAGTGTTGTCTTGGAGAACACCAGAGGCATACAACACCCAAGATGGAGGGATGATGGATCTGGGGAGTCCTTAGCTTCCCTGACTATATGTAGGTCAATCCCTGGCACCTGCTTGAAGGGGAGCTCCCTGTAACTGGCTCTGGAGTCCAGTCATACGGGTTCTGGGCTTGGTGACTACTTCTAGTGCAGGCACCCTGATTAGTCCCTTTGGCTACAGCCCCAGTTTTCAGCCCCCTAAAGGCCTTGGCTAGGACTGAACTACTTAATGGAGAAAGCTTCTTTTCATTAGATGGGACAGGCCTTTCAGGACAAGCTCTGATGTTCAAGTCTTGATAAGGAGAAGTCATATCAATAAGCCTGAATTGAGTGGTAGCTTTGGAGTCAGACCAATGGTTTCATTCCTCTGAGCCTCCTTTTCTGCATGCAAGATGGAAAGCATAAAGTTCCTACTCCACAGGGCTAGCTTGAAGATTAAATATGATAATATATGTAAATGCTGAGCACACCTGGCAATTAGCTCCTCAATATAAAAGCTAAGGTTTTTATATTGTTTTATCCAACAGCAAAGTAAATAGTATAAGAGGTTCTCTGGAAAGGGACTACGTGTTATTCAAGTTTGAACACTAGAACTGAGCACAAGGCTGGCATAATAGTAGTCACTCAATGAATGTTTATTGGATTTAATCCAATCCTATTTAATTGAAGACAAAAGGAATGATACCATCTGTAATGAGAGGCGTTTCAGGCAGTCTGATGGGTAGTGAGGGAGGGATGGGGGGGCAGTAGAGCTTTATGGAAGCCCTCATGAGACCATAAAGGGCCTGCACAGAATGCAGGCTGTGTTCTCCAGGAGAGGGACTGGGAGGGGTGTCAGTCCTCAGGAAGGCAGAGGCTCATGAGCACCCATGCCTGAGTTGGTGGAGTCTGTGGGTGCAGATTCTGCGTGTTCCCCAGTCAAGCAAGCCCTCCTGCCAAGCAGGGCCAGGACATGCCATGGGCAGGGGGCCCCACCACCCCATTGGGGCCCTGTAGCCCTCCGTGCAGAGGCTGGCACCTGGCACTGCCGGCTGGTGATGGTGTGGGAGGCTGGGCCCTGCCGCCTATGGAAGGCCTGAGGGCATCTCCTCACTGCTCGGCAGGTGCCAGCCTGCTCCCTGCTGGAATCCTTGCCTTCCCTGGCAGGCTCTTGGTCAGGGCTGTTGGTCCCTCCAGGCAATCAACGGCTCCCACATGGAATATGTTCCCCGCAGAATAACCATTTCCATAGTGGCTGCTTTTTTTTTTTTTTTTAGTTTTCAATATCCTGCCCCTTCCACCCTCCATTCTCTACTCCAACCAGCAACTGAGATGTCCCCCTCCCCACCCACATCTTTTCTCTATTCTCTCCCTTCCCATGTTCAACTGAAAGTCAGCTATGTAGCCAAGTAGGGGTCGGGGGTTCAGAGATGAAAACCAGCCCTGGGGTTGGCCAGGGGCAAACAATCAGTAATCCTGTGTCAAATGAACTGTCTTTGCCCTCAAGGCATCTCACCTCCCAGCCTCTTTCTTCCTCTCACTGGCACGGTTAGGAAATGAGAACAGGAGAAGGCCTAGCCCATGGTTTTGAGGATTTTTCAGTTTGGGAGCAGAGCCGACCTCATGGGCCTGCAACCTGTGTGGTTGCCGAGGCCCTGAGAGCAGAAGGGTCCTGCAACTGGTTTAGTGCTCTATTACTATCTTGAAGTTTTTTGTTTGTTTGTTTTGGAAATAGGGTCTCGCTTTGTTGTCCAGGCTGGGGTGAAGTGGTGTGAACACAGCTCACTGCAGCCTCGACTTCTGGGATCAAACGATCCTCCTGCCTCAGCCTCCTGAGTAGCTGGGACTACAGGAGCATGCCACCATGCCTGGCTAACTTTTAAATTTTTTCTAGAGAGGGTGTCTTGCTATTTTGTCCAGGCTGGTCTCAAACTCCTGAGCTCAAGCAATCCTCCTGCCTGGGCCTCCCAAAGTGCTGGGATTACAGATGTGAGCCACTGTGCCCGGCTGAGATTTTTAGTAATTTTAGAACACAGGCTTTTCATTCTCATTATGTAGCCAGTCCTATTCAGGAGGGTCTTAGTGATCGGCAGCTTCAAGGAGAGAGGGAGGCAGCCAGGCTGGCATGGGAGTTTGGGCAGAGAAGTCCACTAAATTCAGCAACCTGAGTTTGTAAGTCACTGTAAGAAAGCTGGCTAGAGGCTCCCCTTCTCTGAGCGTTCAGCATCTGAAACAGAACCTTGGCCCTCCTTTCCCACTCTGCAAAACCCTGATGGGCTGGCTGGTCCTAGGACTGGCTGGAGATACTTTCTTAGAATTAGACCACGTCATGGAAGAAACTCTGGAGGCAGCATCTTCCTCTTGTTGAATGAGAAGTGGAATTCCCCTCTGGATGTGCCCCAGCCCTGTGGAGCCTACTTCATTCAGGCCCACCTTATCTCATGAATTCTGGGTTTCAGTCTCTCTCTGCTCCTAAAGCCCTCTGTCCTACGACTGCTGTGTCTTCTCATGTAATGTGGCTCAGAGCTAGGGAGGGGACCCAAGTCGTGGCTGACCTGAATGGAACAAAAGAGGAGGACACCTGCTGTCTTCCTCCTGCTTTCCTCTTAGTCTGCCTTAGGGCACACTGACCTTTGAATTTAAAGTCAGCCTGCGCTCAGGGAGCAGGTACTGTGGCAAGGCCCTGAGCGTGGAGCTTGACATGCGTGCTTGTTTTTAAATTAATACTTGATGACGTCCATGGGTCAGCTAGAGGCCCACTCAGACCCCTGAATCTGTCCCCTTTATCTTGTATTTGACTAAAATCTGGTAGGATATAAGATGGATTGGAGAAATAAATCCCAGAGAGGGTCCATTAGATTGTTTTAGTCCTCTGTGGCCTGTAAGGGCCCCTGTTTTCCAAAGGAGATATGCTTCTTGCACATTCATATCTTGCACAGAGAGGTGTGAGTCTTTCTGTCATTCCTTCGCTTTGGGGGAACCAGACTGGTAGAGTGAAGCTCTGAGTTGTTTTTTTGTTTTGTTTTGTTTTGTTTTGTTTTTTGAGACAGAGTTTTGCTCTTCTTGCCCAGGCTGGAGTGCAATGGCACAATCTCAGCTCACCACAACCTCTGCCTCCAGGGTTCAAGTGATTCTCCTATCTCAGCCTCCCAGGTAGCTGGGATTATAGGTGTGCACCACCATGACCATCTAATTTTGTTATTTTAGTAGAGATAGAGTTTCCCTAGGTTGGTCAGGATGGTCTCGAACTCCCGACCTCAGGTGATCCGCCCACCTCAGCCTCCTAAAGTGCTGGGATCACAGGCGTGAGCCACCGCACCCAGCAAAGCTCTGAGTTTGAGTCCCAGCCCTACCTCTGCCTTTGGGCATTTCTCTTTATCTCTCTGGGCTTCAGGCTCCTCATATGAGACAAGTGAGGCCGGAAGGCTCCTTCAGGCTCTGATATAGTGTGATTCTTAGTGTACACTATTGTCCTAGGTCGCTGTCAGGGGGTCACTTCTTGCTGTCTAACCTAAAGCTCTTCTGCCACGCTTGCTGTCTGTTAGGGCCTCATCTCATTTCAGTCAATTCAGACCAGGACCCTATGTCCCCAGCGAAGGGTCCCCTTCCCTCCTTCCCTCCCTGCTTCAGCCTTAGCCCTTAGCTGGGGGAGTATGAGAAGCAGTTTGGCCCTTGACAGGTTAAGCTGTTTCCCCAGAGCCTAAGCAAGCCCAAACTGGCCTGCGAGGTCCCTGCTAATCTACCCCATTACTGCAGGTAAGAATTATAATCAGAAATCACTTGAAGGGCCCAGGTCCACGTGGGAGAACCAGAGGCGCTGTTGGGGGTTGTTGATTCTGTTCCAGAGCTTAATTGGTATAATTGCTGTCTTCTGCCTGCCAAGCCAGAGTCCATCAGGATTGGCTCTCCCACCTTCTACAGGGAGCTGCTTAAAAAGGTCTTTTAGTCCCCAGTGGAGGATTCTACTGGCCGCTCAGAGACTCCTTCAGCAATCCAATACCCCTCTCCTGGCTGCCAGATGGCAGGGGAGCCTAGGACCCACCTACCCTAGAGGACTAGAGATCCCAGGGGAGCCTGAACCCTGACTTGAAAGGGTGGGGGATTTCTCAAGAGAGCACCTTATCCTACCAGGAGCTGGTCGGAGAGATAGTAGGAGGGATTGCTCTATAGCCAGGTGTCGACCCTTAGGTGTCCCAAGAGTCAGAGGTTGCTGGGGGCAGGGAGGGGGTGTCCAACAAGAAAAGAAAGGGGAGGCTGGGCGCGGTGGCTCACACCTGTAATCCCAGCAGTTTGGGAGGCTGAGGTGGGTGGATAACCTGAGATCAGG
>NW_012123043.1:4996254-5065464 GCF_000951035.1 Colobus angolensis palliatus
AAGAGTGAAACTCTGTCTCAAAAAAAAAAAAAAAAAAAAGAGAGTGAGGGAGGGGAGAGGGGAGAAAGTTTAATAGAAGCCAATACTGCGCCTGTCTCCTGCTGCCTCCTCCACTCCCCTCTGTGCTTCGTGGAGTCTCCCTCTAAGAGGGTGTTTGTCCGCACAGTCTCTTGGGTGGGCAGGTCATCAAACCATACAGCTGAGGAAAGCAACACCAAAGGCTGAAGGAGGGGATTTGTGGCTACATCTGTGTCATGGCGAAGCCCACACCTTCCACATCACAGGAGTCCCCTGGGTCAGAGCTGCCAGATAAAATACAAATGTTGCATGGGACTTACTCAAACTTATACTTGCTTATCTGAAATTCAGATTTAACCGGGCATTGTCCCAAATATTACACGGGACATATTTATGCTAAAAATTGTTATTTATCTGAAATTCAAATTTCAATGGGCAGCATGTTATTTTATTTGCTATATCTGGCAGTGCTACCCTGGGTCCACAGCCCACCCCCAAGCCCACCTGGCCTGAGTGTAAATGCCCCGACTCTCTGCTCACCCCAAACACAAACACAGGCCTGGCCAATTTCTTCCATGTGCTCATTCCACCTTCTTCATTTGCCAGTTTGCTTCCCTTTCTCCTTTGGTGTGTCCCAGTTCCCAAGTACCAGGAGCAGGGCTGCAAACACCTCCCCTCTCCAGCCCTCGGCTACTCCACCGTGCCCCTTCAGGATACCATGAGCCAGGACAGAAGCTGGATCCTCCCTGACAGAGCAGAAAGAGGCCTGAAGGCTCAGGCCACCTAGCCCTTCCCTAAGAGACTGAGTAAGTGAGGCCCTGTTTTAAGCCACTGCCATGCTTGGCCCAGCCTGGCAAAAGGGCCCTTCCCAAGCTCTCCTGACTATGGGTTACACAAAATGCAGGAGATGGACTAATCGGGACTGTAGGTTACATGTATGAGTGTGCACATGCATGTGGCTGGCAAACGTGTGTACTCACACATAGGCACATGCATAGCAAAGGCCACTTCCAAGTGCCCCCTAAGATCACAGAATAAGTTTTCCCCTTGCCCTGCCCTGACCCACTTCCTGCCTGCCTCCTAGCACCTCCTTACTGTACGTGGCCATCTTCTTGGCTCAGCCAGTGCCCTGATATCCCAGGCTGTCCTAGGTGAACAGGTTCTTACCTCCTCTCATGCACCTGAGTGCCAACACTACACAATGGTGAGGCACATGAATTTTGACGTTAGACAACTTGGGTTCAGATTTAAGCCCTGCAGCTTACTAGCTGTGGGGCCTTGGGGGGCTTAATCTCTCTGTAAAATGGGGCTAATCAGAGCTACCTCAATTTCATTTTTGAGAAGATATAGGACACAGTACCTGGTATTGTATACCTGGCATATGACAAGGACTCAATAAATGGAGACAGTGATTAATATTGGTGTCATTGTTGTCACTGTAGGGATGTTCTCTGCCCTGAGCTTCGGAGAAGGAGGTACTGCCCCCCCTTAGGGAGTGAGGCTTCCTGGGTCTGTTAACTTACCCATTAGGGAGGCAGTAGCAGAGAGCAAGGCCCAGATCTGCAAGAAGTGTCAGGCCCTAGCCCCTCCCTGGCCCCACATCCAATGGGTTGCTGGGCCTTATCAATTTGACCTCTTTTTTATTTTTTTGAGATGGAGTTTCACTCTTGTCACCCAGGCTGGAGTGCAATGGTGTGATCTCGGCTCACTGCAACCTCCGCCTCCCAGGTTCAAGCAATTCTCCTGCCTCAGCCTCTTGAGTAGCTGAGATTACAGGCATGTGCAACCATGCCCAGCTAATTTTGTATTTTTAGTAGAGATGGGGTTTCCCTACATTGGTCAGGCTGGTCTTGAACTCCCGACCTCAGGTGATCCGCTCACCTCAGCCTCCCAACGTGCTGGGATTACAGGCGTGAGCCACCGAGCCCGGCCATCTATTTCACCTCTTAAGGATATCCGAAATCTGTGTTCTCTTCCCCCATCCACACTGGACCTGCATTCTCTTCCCTTGAGGCCCTCATTCATGACACTCCTTTCCATCTCTCCTTGTTGAAATTCTATCCTCCCTTAAGAAGGCCATCTCAAATGTGACTTTTTCTGTGTGGTCCTAAGCAGGACTCAGGGCTTAGGGATCTGTCTGTGGTCTCTGGAAAATCTGGGACTAAGATGCTGCTCCCATGGAAAGGGCCATCCCAAGGTCAGGAGGAGTGTCTGGGCATCTGCTGGTTGGGCATCTGCAGATGAGAGCCCTCACCACAATGGAATGGGGTGTCAAAGCAGGACAGCCTGGATCCCTGACCACCCCTGGTAAGGGGGGCTGTCCAGGTCACCTCTAACCTACTGGTGTGCTTGGTCAGGCCATCAGTTTGAGGCTTGGAAGCAGAGAATTTAGAGGGCATTTATTCATTCATTTATTTATTGCCCATTTATTTAAAAACATTGAGTGCCATCTGCAAACTAGGCATTGTGCTGGGTGCTGGGAGTTCACAGCTGAACGTAGTGCCTGCTATGGTCATTTATGCAGGAGGTTGAGGTACAGCCCTCATCTTCTGGAGTAATTGATGATCAAATCCAAGAACAAGGGCTCCCAGGACTAGCTGAGCACTAATCACAGCAGGAAATGGCTTTCTACATCCTCATTCAGTCTTCCTGTCTTCTCCAGCAATCCAAGGTCATTAGATGGGAGCATAAGATCTAGAAAACCTAGCTCAGTGCTTTAAAAACATTAATGTGCTGATGAATCAATGAATCACCTGGGAGTCAGGTTAAAATCCAGGTTCTGATTGAGTAAGTCTGGGGTGCGGCCTAAAATTCTGCATTTCTAACAAGCTTCCAGGTGATGCTGGGGCTGATGGTCCATGGGAGTCCACATTTGCATGAAGCTCCCCAGGGTGGTTCAGCCACAGACCATCAAGGCTGTGATGGCCACCACTGGAGAACCATGTCCAAGGTGACAGGCCTTGCCAGTAGAGGGCACTCACTGAAGGGCCTTTGGTCCCATCATGTCAGGTTTGATGTGAGTGGGAAGGGTTTCCTAACTACAGCTTTCGAAGAATGTCCTGGTGAATGCGCTTTCACACCCAAGATTGCAGTGTTGGCCCATCCACCCATGGTCCCCTTGCTGGTGAGCCAGGGAGTATTTCCCAGTGGTGCTTGAGGTCTTCACAGACAGAGCACTGGTGAGATGCTTAGGGAAAAGACAGAAGCACTACTGGACCTTCTACAAGGGGGCTTGTGCTGTTGGGATGAAAGATCACCCCATCCCACCCTACTGATCACATCACTTCTCCTTTGGGTTCAGGATTATGGGGCTGTAGGGCCTTTGTGGATAAGGCTGGGGTTTCCATGGCTTCAATGCCATATGGCTATGCGGGAGGACCATGGCTCAGGGCCAAGCCTCACTTCAACATAGGAAAGTCCAGCAATAGATCCATGGTACAGTTCAGTTTGTCTGGTCCCTGTGAGACCATCAGCTTAGGGCAATAGGGGTTCAGCCCAAGTCCCAACCTGGGGCTCAGAGACAGTAGCATATTGATAAAGGCTATCATGGCCTGGGCACATCTGTAAAAAGCTAAGGTTGGAAATCTC
The DNA here is from genome assembly GCF_000951035.1 of Colobus angolensis palliatus. Taxonomy (NCBI): domain Eukaryota; kingdom Metazoa; phylum Chordata; class Mammalia; order Primates; family Cercopithecidae; genus Colobus; species Colobus angolensis. The sequence continues at coordinate 4,999,861 of NW_012123043.1, forward strand.
CTTCTTTTGCTGGGCTGCTAAGATCTTCTAGGGCTCCCAACAGTAATCCTCGTATCACCCTAGAATCTCTGGTTATGCAAAAACAGGATCACCCACCATCTGTTCACCTGTTCTGAGAGGCAGCTAATCAAGAACTTCAACTGTGGCATGCAGGAGACTCCCAGAGGTCATCGACTGAGCAAGAAGCCCCAGGACTTTAGCAGGAGCCCCTTGCCCCTGGGCCCTTGAAGGGACAAGGAACAGGTGGTGCTAGGGATGGGTGACAGGGAAGGGCTTACACTTTTGGGGAGGCATTTTTCTTTGGGTTGGTTCAGAGGGAGGACATTTCCCTCTGCCAATGCTGAGAACATCTCCATTATATGGTCTTGGACTATCACAGAGGAGTTAGGAAGGTCGAGGTCACACTCAGAGAGCAAGGGTTTGGAAACCCAGGAGTATGGATGTGAAGGAAAATACTGGCTATTCACAAACAGGCTATGGGTTCAGCCTTGGGTCTGAGAGGAAGAAGGGGGATCATTCGTGGAAACATATGCCATAGAGGATCAAGAACTATTGGCTGGTGGGAGGTGGAGGTTGCAGTGAGCCAAGATCGTGCCACTGCACTCCAACCTGGGCAACAGAGTGAGACTCTATCTCCTCCCCCCGCAAAAAAACAAAAACTATGGGTTGGAATGGAGCCAAATATGGGAACTCAAAGAGGTGGGATACAGGATACATGTCACAACTTTAGTCCCAGGGAACCTCAAAGGCCCTTTTGAGGGCCTGGCTGGCCCAGTCTAGCCCCAAAGCTTGGTCTGCATCTTGCCTTGGATTGACCCCTCTCCATCCTCTCTTCCACCAGGCGCCTAGATGCCAACCTCATCTCCCTGGTCCCGGAGAGGAGCTTTGAGGGGCTGTCCTCCCTCCGCCACCTCTGGCTGGATGACAATGCACTCACGGAGATCCCTGTCAGGGCCCTCAACAACCTCCCTGCCCTGCAGGCCATGACCCTGGCCCTCAACCGCATCAGCCACATCCCTGACTACGCCTTCCAGAATCTCACCAGCCTTGTGGTGCTGTGAGTGCTGCTCTGTTCCCCATCCCCAGTGGGGTTCTGCTGGGGGCTGGGGGCTGCATGTTTACCTGAGTTGGATTGGAGTCTGGCTAGCTTTGCTCTTCTTTGCATGTTGCTAAACCTTCTGGTCTCCCTTTGGAAAAGCATGAGGATGACCATTCCCTGTTGATCCCATAGGGTTATCATGAGGTTGAATGACATGAGAGCTTGAAAAGTGCTCTGAGGGTCACTAAAGGGCCAGGGTACTACACAAAGAAATTAAGCTATTATTTTCTTGCCATGCACATGTAATAACTATACCATGATAACTGAAATATAAGTCAAGAATTTCTTAAGTAATTTCTACCGTATTTGACAATTAGATGATGCAGTCATATGCTTTGGCACAGGGATGGGATAAATTCATCTCATTTCCCAGGCCTTAAGAAGCAGAGAAAAGCCATCACTTATAATTAGACAGCAAAACCCCATCACCGTAATTACCTGGGAGATATCATCCCTGGCAGGAACTGGGGACTGGGGTTAACTCTGCCTTCCCAGTGGGAATTTTAGAGGGCAAATTAGCTCCCAGCTAATTGCTATGAATGATTGGTAAGTTCATAGGGTAATTACTAAAAGGGCTTGCAGGTCATGTATAATTGCTTTGGGTTACACACTAATTGCTGCAGGAACATGGCTTAGGAACATGCGTGTTAGTGACGCTACTGAATGGTAACATTCCTCCCGCCCCCCACTTTTGAAGATCTGGCGTGATTTTCTAAGCGAGGGAATGGATGATACCTAGTTCCATTTGAGAGATGAAAGGCAGGCACCAATTTGTTTGTCTAATTCTCTGTCCTGGGAAGCTGGAGAACCAAGATGAATATCCTTGTGGACTATATTCTTCTGTCAGGATGCCTTACCCTCCCTTCTCCTGCGAGTCACGGAGTGGGGGGTATTTATAGAGGGTAAACAGAACAAGGTGATTGGTTCTAACTTTGGTGATATCCCCGTGACATCGTGAGGGGTGGGGTCAGGCCTCTGTGAGTGGTGAGATTACTGGAGAAATAAGAACTTCATGGTTGGCCCCAGATGGATGAGCAGGAGCAGGCATTTATTGAGCCCCCATGTGGTATGTTGAAAACTCAAAAAACTATGAGATAGCCACTGCCCTTGAGGGGCTTTCAGTCCAGTTGAAAGAGCAGAATAAATATGGGGAAAAATAATGAATGATGTAGTGTAACTTATGCTAACACAGTCAGATGATAAGTTCAGACTCATAGCAGCATAGGTATGGTGGGAAGGCTGAGGTGGAGGGGAGGAAGGCTTCCTGGGGGAGGTGGGGTGGGACCTGGGCCTGGAAAGATGGTGAAATGAAGAGAATGAGGACATTCCAAGCAGATAGCAATAAAGACACGGAGGGGAGAGTAAGTGTGTTTGACTGCCAGTAACCACGCCAGTCTGGCTGGAGCAGAGGGTCCCCATGCAGAGCTCAGGAGAAGAAGCTGGAAAGGTGCACGTTGGGACTTGCAACGTCAGAACAGAGAGCTTGGCTTCTATCTGCCCGTGTGGGTGGGGGAAGCTTGAAGGTTTTCAGGCAAGGGTGAAAATGGAGTATTTTAGGAAGATTAATTTGAAGGCTGGATTGGAACCATGGCAGACTGGAGACAGGAAGGTCAGTTCAGAGGTTCTTGGTATCAGTCAAAGTCCAGTTAGTTTAAGGAGGTGGTAGAAGGGATGGAAGGGACGGCATGACTGTGAGGGCTGTTTTGAAGGAAGAATTGACCTGATTGAGAGATTTTCAGAGGGTAGAAGACCAAGAAGAAGGCGGGTCATGGGTGACTCCAAAGTTTGGGTGGGAGCCAAGGAATTGGCCTGTAAGTCAGGCCTGTTATAGATCTAGGAGGTATTGAAGGGGAGGCCCACTAAGGACAAAGAGGAACAAGGGACTAAGGAAAGAAAACCTACTGGTGTGGGAGCAAAGCTGATAGAGAAAAACTGGTCCCTTTGCATAGGGAGAGGCTACAAACATTATCCCTTTGTCCTTCACCTGCCTCCAACTCATGGGATGGAGGAGAGAGGCTTTTAGCAGAGGGTGACTTGTGAAGTGGACAGGAAGCTGGAGAATGCTATCCAGGGACTACAGGATGAGCTGTAGCTGTAGGAAGGCCCAGAAGGAAGAAAAGGAAGACTGGATATGATGGGAAGCAAGAAAGATATTTGGTTAAAATCAAGGATTGTACAGGGGCCTGGCTGGCGGTGTGAGCAGGCAAGCAGGGTGGAAGAGAAGGGGCTTCTCTTCAACCCAGCCCTGAACTTTCATCATCCAGGTTGCTCTGCCACATGTGGAACACCCCTCACCACTGCTCTGGCACCAACAGGACCCCTAGGGTAGCACTTAGTTGGACAGCAGTGGTATCGTGTGTGTAATCTTGTCTCTTTATCTGGGCTATAAGCCTCAACACCTCCCCCAGACTGGGCCATTTGGGGTGCCCAAGATGCCAAGGTTGAATGAGTGGTTTAGGGAGGAAGTTGGAGGGAGGAGCTGGATGTTTAGCTGAGACGGTTTGGACCTGAGATACTGGGGGAGGCAGAAGAGGGTGGAAAATGGAGATGGAAGTTCAACAGGAGGCAAGAAGAGTGATAGAGTTTGATGACAATTGGTTTATAGGTGTGAAAGAAATGGGAAAAATTAAGGGGAGATCACTCCCAGAAGGCGGTGTTTTCCCCTTTGGATCAGAAGCTCCCTTGGGACAGGAGTCTGTCTCCTGAAACGGAACCTCATGGAGCAGGTGGGTAAGGATGGGGAAGACAGAAGCTTTAAATCCCCAGGCTCGCAGGAGTCCCGTCCTTACCCATCTATGTTGGATGAGGCCTGCCCATTGTCTTTATATTTAAACAACATCTTGGAGGCCAGCCTGATTTTCTTCCCCTTGTGAGTGATTTCCTTCTTCTGCCTGAAGATGTTTTTAAATTCTTGAATTTAATAGTTTAACTAGGATATGTCACAGTATAGAATAGTCAGTATTTAATTATTCTGGAACAATATATGCTTTTGAGCTGCAGATTCCATTCTTTCGTCATCTTAGAGATTTTTTGGTATTATGTCTTTGAATACATCTTCAGTCTCATTTCTGGATTCTCTGCTCCAGAAACATCAATTATGCTTGTGTTAAATCACCTTTATGTCTTCAGCATTTAGTTTTTGTTTTAACATTTTTGTCTCATTCAACCATAGTCATCATGATTATCTCAAGTTTTCTCTCTGACACCAATTCAATTTTTAGCAGTGTCTGCACTGTCCCTTGTTTTACATTTATTGACTCGTTTTTTTTAGTGATGTAGTGTTGGTCCTCAATTTATTTCCTTAATCTACTGTGTCATTTTTCCTTTCACTTAAGAACATTTGTCTTTGAAATAATGTTTTATTGGATTGTTTTGTAGCAGAAGGCTACTGTGATACATTTCTTTGTGTTCCTGGTCCATTAGTTATCTTTTCTTCTAGGCTTGAAAGTTTGCCTGCCTTTTGCATCCTCTTTCTTCTTGCTCTCAGTTTCCCTGTTGTATGTTTTCATAATTTCCATGCAATGTTGTTTTTTTCCGGCTTATGCTTGGATAGCTCTGTCCAGTTCAAGCTGCATCACCTTGGGTCCCCCTTTGCCTGGAATGCCCTTCCCTCTGCTTGTTCAGTTCACCTGTCCTTCAAGGCCCTGCTCTGGATCACCACCTCTATAAAGCCTGCTTTGATTCCTCTGGCCTCACCAATCTGCCTGTTCTCTGAGTGTATCTGTAGCTCTCTCCAATTGTAACAGAAAGCTTCGCCTTTAATTATATGTTGTCTGCAGTGGTTTGCTGTTGGCTCCCGTAAGTACGTCTGGCCACTGAGTCAGGCAGACTGGGTCCTGGGGAGCCCGGCCATAGAAGAAGCCTCAGACTTGAGCCCCTCTGACATCAGAACTGTCTCCTAGAGCTTAGGGGGAACTTGCTTTAGCCTTGGCCTGAGGCTTTCCTCTCCCTTTTTCCTTTAATAGGAAATCAAAATGGGGTAGCCTATGGTCAATCTAGCCTTGGAGATTGTGGCTTCAGAAGTCAGTCTTGGCCAGTCAGTTTGTTCGTAGAAACAAAGGGATGGACCACTGGGGTCATTCTGTCCATGCTTCAGCCTCCACTTTCCCACTCATGCCACTGTGTGCTCTTCCATTCCCTGGCCCCAGTGCTGTAGGCACCCATTCTGATGCGTCTTTCCTTCCCGTGCAGGCATTTGCATAACAACCGCATCCAGCATCTGGGGACCCACAGCTTCGAGGGGCTGCACAATCTGGAGACACTGTGAGTTTTGAGGTCTTGGTCAAACTCTGTCCTGCCTGGTGATGAAAGCCTGGAGTCCTGGAGTGGAGGGAGCACACAGAGGGAAGAGCCAGCAGGCCTAGGTGCTGGGGTCTGACCCCGGGCTTATTCACCCACATGCCTCTCCCTGGCACGTTCTCTGGAATATCACTGAGAATGAATTTCTTCTTCCTTCAGGTGGTCAGAATGTGCCCTCTGGGAGTTCAGAATGGCCCAGAGAGTAGGAACCTGGGATCTCCCTGTGGGCAGAGACCACCAAAATAATGAAAATTCTGGACAGAAATGGGAATTGCAAGAAGCTCGAGGAATTAGAATATGAAGCCTGGGGAACAGAAGGCATGGGGGTAGGGCTGGGGCTGACTTGATGGCAGTTTTGACATCTGTGTAAGGGTGGCTGCTGACGAAAGGGAGAGTAATACTACAGAGTAATGCTGGGATTGTTTGCCAATTGATCTAACTAGCTAAATGATTAACGGGGAGATGGCCCATTCAGCGCTCCAGCCTGACTATAAAAAGCACCCAAGCTGTTGACTCTCAAAAAGCCATATTATTCACACATCATCATCCTGGAATTCAGTTAAGGTCAGAATGCACCCAAACCCTCCCATCATTTCCTCTGGAGTCCTGCCAGCCCCCGCACAGTGGGCTGAGTGGGCCCCACTTGAGCAAACAACTGGCTGGGCTCTCTAAGTGTGGCCGTCTCTGCCAGCTGGGGTCCCTCAGCTCCCATGGGGGAGCTGGCTACCACAGCCACCTGGTACAGGTCTGGGAGAGGGGGCGATGGGGAAAGAAGGACCCCTAGGTCACCAAGTGTGAGCCACTAAGGTTGGGGTAGAGCTCATGGTGTTGGGGGGATGGCCACAGTTTCTCTTGCCCCCCACTTGCTCCACCTCGCTCTCCATAACCAACCCCCCTTATTCTCCACCACCACCGACATACCCCAGGACATCACTCCTGAGGTGAGGGGTTTTCAAGAATCCAAAGCAGCAGAGGAGAAAATGCTGAGAGTCAAGCCGTGACCTGGGAAGCAATGTATTGGGGAAAACCATTTAGCAAAACCTATCCCAGGAGGCCTGGGCTGACGGCATTTGTGGTGGTGCAGGGAAAAGTAATGGGGAGGCTCAGACCCAAGCTCCACTCTTTTTTCCTGTGGGCACAAGACCCAGCAGTGTGGCTGCTTTCTTGCTTTCTTGGGCTCAGCCTGAAGCAGGAGAAATGGCAGAGCCAGCCCAGCTTTGCCGGCATGCTCACCCTCTTGAAGACTGAGGACTGAGGTGTGGGGGACATGCCCCAGCCTGGAGGCAGGATGATCGGAACCTCTCCCTGCCACTGTGCGTGACTTGGGCTACATGTTCCTCCCTCTCTAGCTGTCATAGACAGCTGGGCAGTTAACTCTGGACAGTCTAGCCCACTCAATCAACATCTGAGAAAATTGATGTCCAGGGAGGTGTCATGGCCTGCCCAGAGTTACTCCCTCAGTTAGAGACAGAGCAGATCTAGGGTGTGTTAATGAGAAAACATACATGAAAGTCCCTAGGGTAGAGCCTGCTGTCCTATTTTGTCTGGGTCAAATGTGAGCTGTGTGAGCCTGCTATGTGCCAGCTGTTTGGGGGAATCCTGGATATAAGAGATGGTCATTACCCTGCAAAAGCCTGTGCCCCCGCAGCCACCCTCCCTCAGGAGATATAAGAGCTTTTAGGGCAGTGTTTGGAGTTGCCATGGATGAGCAGGGCAGGAGGGAGTCCAATGCCATGGGCCCTGGAGTGTGGGCGCTGTTAGCTCTGCTGGGAAATCAGTTGGGGAGGGGATACATATACTGGCTGTGTGTTGGCACCTCTAAAAAGCCAGCTAGCAGCTGTTTCTTCACTTTTGGGGCACACTGCCTAATTCTTTCTCAATTAGCCACTGGATTGCCGTGCAGGGCATTTGGCTCAGCTGCTGCTGGCTGAATTACAGAACAATCCTGCCGCTAAGCGCCCACTGTACCTTTCATCTACGGGAGCACTTGATTCCATCACACAAAGCCCGGGGCCTGCACCCACTTTACCAATGGGAAAGCCAAGGCTAGGAACCTGGTGGCAAAGCCCTTGGCATCAGACAGCCTGGGGTACAATGCCAGTTCTACCAACTGTGTGACCTTGGTCAAATCATTTGCCTCTGTGAGTCTCCGTTTTCTAATCTGAAACATAATGCCAGTGATACAGTAATCTTGCAGGGTTGGCCTGTGGATTAAGTGAGATGATGTGTGTAAAATTCTTACAGACCCTGACAAGCTGTATAGGAACCTGCCCTACACTCCTTTCTCCTTTCCCATCCCCTCCTCTGAGGGCCTCCATCTCAACAATACCCCTTTCTTCCTGCCCTTGAGGGGGTGAGTTCTTCTTCCAACTTTTGATCTCCAATTAAAAAGGGGAAAATTGTGTTCTTTATCCTCTGTTCCCCTGAGCTTTTGCTGGGGAGCCTGCAGGGGCAGCCAGATGTGGCAGGGGGAGGAGTAGATGGGAGAATAAAAGGAGAAAGAAATGATAGTCAAACCTTTTAATTGTTGCACAATTGGCACGCTTTGCAGCCTCAGTTATTACTCTGGAGCTTTTCATGTGAGCTTCTCACTGGAAGGGTATTTCTCCCTCAGGCCCCGTAAATCTCTGCCACTTAGACTTCTCTCATCTCCGGCAGCAGAGGGAAGATCAAACCCCTGCGGCCCAAGCTGCGGTTTGGCTGGAGCTGTGGTTTGGCTCCTCTGCAGACTCCTCTAAGTGGGGAAAGCAGCCCCCAGCCATACCACCTGGGGAGGAGGGGCCTGGTGCGGGCATGCACACGCGTGGTCACATAGGCATCTGGAACTGCACAGCCAATCATGTGCATATGCAACACATGTGCCACAGGTTGCAAGCCCTACATGATCCTCACTCCACATAGGCAGCCCCACCCCACAACCCAGCACAGCACAGAAATGCCCATCACAAATGCACCTGCAGCAACACGGCCTCTGTTATGCCCTCAGCTCTGGAGACCAGGCTGTTTGGCTTCCAACTCTGGCTTTGCCTCTGCAAGCTGGGTCAGCCAGAGGAAGTAACTCCACCTCCGTGAGCCTGACTTCCTTCATCTACACATGGGCTGCTGCAGAGATGGGGGAAAGTGGGAGAGACATACACCATGCTCTCTTTTACTCAAAAAGGGCCAGCAAATTCAAGTGATTTGGGCAGGGTTCAGGGGATGGGCACTGTTGAGACCTGTCTCTTGCTTAGCAGAACAAATCATGCCAACTTCACCCGCCCCACCCCCTTCCTGCAGAAACCTTGCTGTCCTCTGGAGAAGTCTGACCTCGTAGGAAGGAAGCTCCTAGGACTTTTCTCCTGATGTAGTCATCATCATTCCAGACTTTGCCAAGAAACCTCAGCCAGAAGCAGACAGGTCATGCTCCATCCTGCATCCATAGCTCCTTTCTACTTCCACAATGAGGATGACGCCCACTTGCTGGGAAATTGAGAATCAGAGGTGGTCTAGCCCCCAGACTGTGAAGTAGTATTTCCACTTACCAGATCAGACCAAATGTAGGTATTTGGGGGTGAGTTGCCCACGTCTCTATAGTTTGTAAGTGATGGTAAACCACTAGAAACCATACCTCTTGCTTCATAACACGTTGCTTCATTTAGCACGAGGTTCCGTCAAGGTCAGCTCAATCATAGGACTTCCCAGGTATCTAGACTGAGAGATAAGAGAGCATGCTGAAGAACATTTTTAGGAAGGTTTTCTCGGGAGGTTTCAGGACCTGAAACCCTAGGTCAGTGTTTGGAAATGTGTGCCTGGAGGCCATGAGGAGCTAGTCTAGCCTGACAACTAATCTTTAAAAATCTTTGCAAGAAAAGAAAAGGTCTAGCAAACCCAATTGCATCCTAAAGGGCCCACCCTCATGCTCTAGATCTGGGAACTTGATGGCTGAATCTCAGCTAGAACCCAGGAGGGGACAGGGCCCAGGATGGACCCAGGGACAACAGTGTCTCACCTCTCTTGGGCCTGGATGATGCTCCCTGGGCCTTGTTATAACCCCATTGAACAAATCAGGCCCAACTGGAGCCCTGTGCTGGCTGGACACTTCCCTTTGGAGGAGAGCCTGGGGCCATAGTGAGAACAGAAATCTAGTCCCAGCTGTCTCTCTAAATCAGGACTGGCATTCAACAGGGGCCTGGGATGGGAAGAGAGCAAAGAAGAAATGTATTGAATTCTGCCTTGTAATACAAAATTGTACCTTCCACATCAAATCTCCTCTGGTGACGGATGCTCTGGTGATCTGTTTCCACAGAACGTTTTTACTTCAACAGTGACTGTAGCTAGAAAATGTTCCTCTCTCTGTGTGTCTTTGAAACTGCTAATGCCAACAGGAAACTGGCTCTGACTTGGTTCTGAGAGTATCTGGCCTATGCCTCACTCCTGGCCCTGATCTGGTTGGCCAGGGACAGGAAACCAGGTGGACTTCCTCCCAGGGCTCGGGGATCTTCCCGGGGTAGAATGAGGATTCATCTTGACTCAGCAGACATAGATTCAAATCCTGGCTCTGCCACCAGCATGTGACAGATATAAGTCACCTGACTTCTCAAGAGCCTCGGTTTCCACAAATAGAAAATGGGGATAATAGTTTTCAATTGAGAAGATTGTTGGCAAGGATCACATTAAAGGAGATGACTTCACATGGGGCCTGGAACATTATAGGTGCTTGATTTATGTTGGCTTCCCTTCCTGTCTTCCCATTTAATGTTGGACAGAATGTGTCCTAAGGTGGCTGGGAGGATGTTACCCAGAAGTGTCATTTCACAGTGGTCCATGCTGTGTCTCATCTCCTCTGTAGGATGGATGGGAATTTCCAGACAGTCAAGGCATAGCTACTGTGTTAATTTCCTGTGGCTGCCATAACAAATTACCACAAATTTTGTGGCTTAAAAAAACAGCAACGGCCGGGCGCAGTGTCTCATGCCTGTAATCCCAGCACTTTGGGAGACCAAGGCTGGCGGATCACGAGGTCAGGAGATCAAGACCATCCTGGCTAACAGGATGAAACCCCATCTCTACTAAAAATACAAAAAAGCTGGGCATGGTGGCGGGCGCCTGTAGTCTCAGCTACTTGGGAGGCTGAGGCAGGAAAATGGCGTGAACCCAGAAGGCAGAGCTTGCAGTGAGCCGAGATTGTGCCACTGCACCCCAGCCTGGGCAACACAGTGAGACTCTGTCTCGGAAAAAAAAAAAAAAAAAAGCAACTTATTCTCCCACAGTTCTAGAGGTCAGAAGTTCAAAATCAAGGTGTTAGCAGGGATGGTGCCTTCTGGAGGGTATGAGGCGAAATCCACACCATGCCTCTCACCTCACTTCTGGTGTCTGGTGGCAATCCTTGACTTGTAGACCCATCACTCCAATATCTTACTCTATCTTCAGGTTGCCTTTTTTGTTTTCTTCTGTGTCTCTCCTCTTGTGTGTCTCATCTTCTTGTAAGAACATTTGCCATTGGATTTGGGGCCCACCATGTTAAACAAGGATGATCTCATCTTGAGATCTTTAATTCCTGCTGCAGAGGCCCTTTTTCCAAATAAGCTCACATTCACAGGTACCAGGCTTACATTCACAGGTGCCAGGTTTGAACATATCTTCTAGGGGCTACATATATTTCAACCCACTATACAGCTATCCTGGTGGGCTCTATGACAGAGCCCTCTGGGGACAGGCTAATGGGTTGGGGCAGAGGTCCAGAAGAATCTTGCAAATTTGCCTTCATATCTCAAGGTAAGTGCTGATAGTCCCACTAGTTACTGGGCGAATAATAATTACCTGCAGTTAAGAGAATTAGAAATATTTTTTCTGAAAGGCTGTCTTGTCTCATAACTTATTTATCCCCTCAATCACTTGTTGAGAAAGACAAGGCAGGAACTGTGTATCCTCATGTTACAGATGGGAAACTGAAACAGAGGGTGGATGACTTGCCCAAGGACACCCAGCTAATTAAGAGCCAGGATTAGAACTTGGATTTCTCTGCCTTTGGCCCAGTGTCAGCCCATCAGACCACTCTGCCTCTTGAGGCTAAGAATCAAGGAACCCTCTTTCCTTGCCAGTTCTTAATCATCTTACATTTGTGGGTTTATTAGCTGCAAATTTGTAGGGTTTTGTGGCTTATAGAGGAATTTATTGTTCCATATAAATTTTTTCTGGCTTCCCCCACAGAACCACTAATAACTTTTAACAGGCAGAAAATTGAGCTGCCCAGTGAGTTTGTGTTGCGTTCTGTGACCGTGACGAGTTATTAATAGTTCTTCCCAGCACAACATTCCCTTTCCCATTGCCCTGGTGTGGGGGGTAGCCAAGGTCACTGCTCCTGTCATTGCTGCCTCTCCCTCCCCTGCTGGCAGTGGGGACAAAACTTCCGCCGTGAACTCTACCCCCTCCGCCTACTGCTCCCACAGGCACCCCAGGCAGCTGGTCTGGAATGGAGAGGAAGGGAGGTTAAGGGGGATGGGGAGGATTGGCCCACAGGTTCCTTAGTAGATGTCATGGAGAGGAAACAAAGTTCAGGTCTGGCCCTCCCATATCTGTAGGAAGGAGGAGCTGGTAAGAATTAAAGATTACCACTCTCTTTACTTCTGTTTCTTTAGATTTACTCATTCCATACATATTTATTAAGTTTTTAGTATATGCCAGGCCACCATTATAGGCACTGGGAAAACATTTATGAACAATAAAATATAGCCCCTGCTGTCACAGAGACTAAAGGGTTCTAGATTAGAAGTCCTGAGTTCTTTTAAACTTATCATGAATGCACTGTTTCCAGCATTTCTGACCTCATCACCCTAACCCCTTAACCTTGGCATGTCCCAAGGCTCAAGTTCTCCCAAGACTCAAGTTCTGTTTACGCTCTCTCCCTCCATGTTCTCATCTGGTCTTGTATGTTTGCTGATGGCTCCAGCCCAGACCTATCTCCTGAACTCCAGACTTAAATATTCAAAGGCCCTCTTAATGTGCTCACTGGATATCTAACAAATATCCAGACTTCCAGATTGAACCCCAGAGTCTTTCTCTGAACCCATCCCACCAGAAGTCTTCCCCAGCTCAGTGATGGCAGCTTTACTCCTACAGTTACTCAGGCCCAAACCTTGGAGTCATCCAAAACAACTCTCTTTCTCTCACATCCCACATCCAAGCTGTCAGCAAACTCCATTAGCCCCATCTTCCAACTATATTAAGAATCTGACCACTTCTCACCCCTTCCACTGCTACCACGATGCTCCAAGCCACCATCCTTCTCTCACCTGGGTTATTGCAGTGACCTTCTATCTGGTCACTCTGCTTTCATTCTTGTCATCCTACAATCTATTTTCAACACAACAACCAGAGTGACTCTTTTAGTATACAAATCAGGTCATGTAATTTTTCTGTTCCAAACCCTCCAGTGATTCCTCATCATACTCCAGAAAAAAAAGCCAGCATTCTGTACTGGTCTACAAGGCCTCAGATGCTGTGGCCCCTTGCTGCCTCTCTGGTGTCACCCCTTCCTCAATCTACTCCAGGCATGATGGCCTCCTTGAATACACTACGTTTGCTCCTGCATCAAGCCTGTTCCTTTTGTCTGGAATGTTCTTTCCACCATTATCCACATGGTTTACTTCCTTGCCTCCTCCAAGACTTTGCTCAAATGTCACCTTTTAAGTATCCTCCCTGGTCACCACTTTGCAACCTCCATTCCCAGCACTCTCCGTTTTCTACTTAATTTTTTTTCCATAGCACGCACCACAGTCTGATATCCCAATAATTTGTTTACTCACGTAATTGCCTGCCTCCTATCTCTCCATGAGTTTTATTCACTTTTATGTTTGCAGCTCTTGACCCAGTGCCAGGCACAGGGAAGGTACTCAATAAATGTTTGGCGAACAACTGTTTCAACAAATAGATGTATGGCTCCTGGCAAATCTTTATCCTCTCTGGGCTTCAGTTTTCCCATCTGTACTGGGAGGCATTGGACTATCTAAAATCTAAGGTTCTTCCCAGCCCCAGTCACATCTATACTCTGAGATATGCAGTCTCTAGCCCAGACCTCTCCTCTGAACCCTAGATGTAAGTATCCTCTAGTCAGTCCTCTCACAGTCCAGGAGCTGGCACAGGTATCCCATGCTGTCTTGGAGAAATGGCCTGGATATGGACTGAACCCACAAGGATGGTCCCTCGGCCCTCCCTTTGGTCCAGGTCACCTTCCCACACGCCAGTTGGTCAGAACTGCAAGACCCTAGCCTTTGACTGGCAGGTCCAAGTCTCTGGGAAAGATTATCAGGCCACATTCTGCTGTGGTCAGGAACACCTCAGAGCCTTCAGGTCTCCTGTATTAACAGGCCCCAAACATCCAGGTGAGAGAGATGTTGCCCACAGAGGTCTGATTGCATCCAGAGAACTGGATCCTGTTCTGGGTGCCATATCTTAAGCGTGGCAAAGGCTCTCCTGGGAAGGGTGGTGAGCATATGAAGTGTCACAAAATGTGATTCAAAAAACTGAAGAGAAGCCTTGGATAGAGTACAGTGATCATCTTTGGAAGGCAGATTACATTTTATGCTCTTCCAGCTGACAGGATGAGGGCCAAGAAGGGAAGTGAAGATGGGCATTCCAGCTGATGGTAAGGAAGGATTACTTAATCTGCAGAGTGGCCCAACAGTGACAGCACCAGAGACACCCAGCATGTCAGTGAGTGCCTTGCCCTTTAGATAGTTCTAGTACAAACTGGATCCTCATTGGGCCAGAATCTCAGAGATGATTCCTCCTTTGGGGGCAGGTTGGACTATTATATTTTACCTCTCTTCTAATTCTAGGTTTCTGTGGTTCCAGGTGCTTCATTAGGGCAGGGCAACAAGTAATCTCAATCTCAGAGATCAGTCATTTTCTTTAAAATCAGTGTTGCTATTGCTTCAGGTAGATTCTGAGTTTTCTCTCTGGTGAGAAAGAGAATGTAGGTGGAAGGAGGGAGGTTGTATCTGTGTCTCTCAATGGAAACTAATGACAACTTTACTCATTGCTGCATTTATTAGTGGGTGGCCTTTTATGTAGATTCTTTAGAAGGTAAAACAATACTATTAGTCATAAAATTTTGGTTGGTTCTTGGCTCACCCAGTTATCTGCCCCAAGCACGTGGAGTCATATTTAAGACAGAGGCTCTGTCTGCAGTATGAAAAAAGCAATTAAGACATGTATTCACTGTGCTAGCTTGCCTTTGTTCCAGGCCTTCGGGAGATAAAAGGCAATTCAGAGTTTACAATCTATCTAAAATTTCTGTGTTTTGCATTTCACAATGGGGAGCTAGGCTCACCCATATTCCCCCATGTGCCCTTAGCTATGATTCAGTAATAAACACAAATGTTAGCCTTGAGAATAAAAATGTGAGTGGAAACCCAATTAATGATATTCGTCTTTCTTAATTGCTATGAAAAGGAGATGGGCCTGACTTTCGTAGCGTCTAAAGAATGAAAGTGTCTGTTCTAGTAGCTTATGTCTAGTAAAAGGAAGAGATCAAAGGAATTGGCATTATTTGAACATCTACTCTGTGCTAGTCTCTGGACCAGGTGAACAGAGCAGTCTTATGCAATGGTTATGTCCCACTTACAGGTGAAGAAATGAGCTAAGAAAATTAAGAGATTTGTTCAAGATGATCCTGTTGGTGCACAGAAGACAAGAGCTCTCTCTAACACAGATAACATACAAAAAGACATTTAACTTCCAAAGCATAGTTATTTGGCTTTGACATGCTTATAAGCACCAAAAGAAACGCCTGCAGAAGCCCAATCCTCCACGTCCATTTATCCTCTTTCCCTAAAACTTTTTTCTTAGCCCTGCTATTTAGAGCCTAGTCAGGATCCAACTCTGTGTAGAATATAGGAAAGTGTTTTAAACCAGGAGCTAAGAGGCCTGAGTTTGAATCCTGGCTCTGGAACTTGCAGCAATTTACCTCCTCTCTCCAAGCTAATTTCCTCATCAATAAAAAAAGGGGGAGGGGGGCCGGGTGTGGTGGCTCACGCCTGTAATCCCAGCAATTTGGGAGACTGAGGTGGACAGATCACCTAAGGTCAGAAGTTTGAGACCAGCCTGACCAACATGGAGAAACCCCATCTCTACTAAAAACACAAAATTAGCTGGGCATGGTGGTGCATGCTTGTAATCCCAGCTACTTGGGAGGCTG
This sequence comes from Colobus angolensis palliatus, assembly GCF_000951035.1. Classification (NCBI taxonomy): domain Eukaryota; kingdom Metazoa; phylum Chordata; class Mammalia; order Primates; family Cercopithecidae; genus Colobus; species Colobus angolensis. The sequence continues at coordinate 5,015,436 of NW_012123043.1, forward strand.
AGGCAGGAGAATCATTTGAACCCAGGAGGAGGAGGTTGTAGTGAGCAGAGATTGCACCATTGCATTCCAGGCCTGGGCAACAAGAACAAAACTCTGTCTCAAAAAAAAAAAAAAAAAAAAAAAAAGAAAAAGAAAATGAAGGAACTGGATAGGATGACTGTAAAATCCTGCCAGCTCTGCCATTTGAATATACATCTGAATCTACAGTGAGGCCCTCCAGAGATCTCTGAAGTTGGCCATTTCTGCATAACCTGATGGAAAAGAGAAAATTGGGCATTTGGGTCCTTGAACAGCTTAGGGCTGGGGTTGCCTTCTCAGCTACTTTTACTGATTGCATGAATTTGCCATCTGTTTTGATTAGATTTGGCTAGAAACAGCCCAGCAGATGAAGGGGTGTCTTAGCTATGGACAGCTGCAGCTTCCAGACTGAGCTCTGGCTGGAGTTGGAAGAGGTTTCTCTTTAACTTCAGTCCTTCCCCATCTGCTTCTAGCTCCCGGGAGCAGGAGACAGAACAACAAACTCTTCCTGGGCTGCTGGCTGGTTGTGGGCTGTTAAAGATAATAGTCTATTAAGCCATGGATGAGTTTTCCAGCTGAAGCTTAGGGCATCATAAGCCATCCTGCATTGGAAGATACACGCTGAGCCTGGTGCCAGGGGAGGCCTTCCCTGCAGTCACTGAGAGTCTGTGTGTTAGAGTCTAATCCCAAAGGCCAAGACACTGCCATGAAGCAGCCAGCTACCAAGGCCAAAGGAGCCCTCATCTTGAGACGCTGCACAGTGGACTCAAATGGTCATTCTACAACAGTGAACATTCACATGTGTGGCCTTGTGCCTGGGCTGTGGGACATCCAAAAGTTAACCCATATGCTTCCCAACCTCAACAAACTTCCTGTCTCATTGGGGAGACAATATGCATGTAGAAAACCCAACTGTAGACTCAAACTGCCTGGGCTTCAATCCCCGCCCTTCTAGCTGTGGAACTGTGGTCAAGTGATTATCTCCCTCTGTGCCTCAGTTTCTCATCTCCAAAATGGAGGTCATTATGGTACCTACCTCAAAGGGTTGGCATGGCAATTAAATGAATTAATATATGCAAATCACCTAGAACCATGACTAATGCATAGTAATTACTATTATTACCTCCACTATCATTACCATTGTAATGCTATGCATGGAGAGGAGGAAATCCCAGAAAAGTTCTGAGAGAGTGAGTGACTCCTTCTGACTACAGGGACTGGGTTGGATTGAGGGAGAAATGTATATTTGAGCCGGACTTCAAAGGATGACTAGGATTTCAATAGCTGTGGATGTGGTGCAAGGGTATTTCAGGCTGAGGGCATGAGGGGCGCAAGTAGCTACACAAGGGTGTGAAAATGGCACAACCCATGGAGAACTGAAATGGCAGATGAAGCTGAGGGATTAGTTAAGGGCATCGGAGCCCATTAAGGGATTTGGATTTTGTCTGTAAGCCCTTGTTCTGGAAGCCTTTCCAGATTTTTCAACAGGAGAATGACAGACTCAGTTTTGCATTTTAAAAAGGTCTTTCTGGCAGATGTGTAGTTGCTAAGAGTGTGGGCTTCAGACTCACACTGCCAGGGTTCAAATCCTGGCTGTGACACCGAATTAGTTCAGGTAGGCTAAATGGCTGTGACATATAGACTGAAACATGGATAATGGCACAAACACAATAGAAGTTTATTTCTGGATCATGTAACAGTCTAAGGAGAGTGTGTCTTCTTGGCAGGTGGCCCTCGTCCATGTGATGACTCAGGGATCTGGCTTCTTGGGAGCTTGCCACCTCTAGGGCCTCACTGTTTTTGGCCTCTAGCTGGTGGAAGGGTAGAGAGACCAGTGAGGAGACAAGTTGTCAATTTTATAAATCCTGGACTAGATGCAGTATGCACCACTTCTGACACACCCACTGTGAGGGAGGCTGAGAAGTCCACTCTCGCTCCATTCCTGGCATTCTTCCTATTACGATAAGCTAGCACTGCCCTATAGAACTTTCTGGGATGACGGAAATGTTCTGCATCTGTTCTTCTCGTATGATAGCTGCTAGCCACGTGTTGCTATTGAGCACTTGAAGTGTGGCTAGTGAAACTGAGAGCTAAATCTTACATTTTATTTTTTTGTAGTTAATTTGAATAGCCACACATGCCTAGTGGCTACTGTATTGGTCAGTGCAGCTATGGAGAAAAGAGAGAGTAGATTGTGACTTACAGGCAGTGGAGTCTGCCACAGACAGGTATCAGTTCTGTGACTGAGTGACTAATTTAATCTCTGTGTCTCGCTTTCCTCAACTGTCAGATGGGTATAATAGTAGTAACTGCTTCTTGAGGCTGTTGTGAGGATTAAGAGATTATTCCGACAAAACACTTAGGGGCTGGCACACATACAGTGCTCAAGCAAGGTTATCATGTGGATGACTTGGAGGCAGGGATAGCAGATAAGAAGTGTACAACAGTCCAGAGGAGAGAGCCCTGTAGAATTACCTCCAAGTATTGCCCTTTGCTCCAACCAAGCTATATTGCTTACTCTTTTCTAAACACGACTCCACAGCACTCACTTCCTCTAAATCATGCTCTCTTGCCTTGATCCGTTCATCCCTTCGTATTGAAATCCTGCTGTTCTATCAAGACCTGGTTCAAATGTCACATTTCCATGAAGCCCTCATGGTCTTCCCAGCTCTGTGTGATTACTGCAGTCTGTGAAGGTCCTGATGCTTCGTGTGCTCTCCACAGTCATATCAAAGATGCTCTTTCATCATCTTGTGCATTTGTCTAGATAGGAGTGGGGTTTTATTTTTTTAAACCCATCTCTCTACCTTCCACTTTACCCAGCAGAATTCTTTGTGTATTTCGAGGAGGCAAAAAATGTTCATTGCACTGAGTTGATTTCATCAGGAGCGGAGAGAGGTGCAAAGACATGTTCCCTGGACAATTAGAGGCACAGATTACATCTACATGGTACTATATGAAGCAGGACTTTGGCAATTTCCCAGGTCATTAAATCTGTGTAGATGTCCAAATAGGAAAATTCCGGCCACCTCATTGGCATGGAGTTTGCAGAATTCTCTTTGACCTTTGCACAGTTTTTATTCTTTCACATTTCTCGACAAAAAGACACTTCTAGTTCACATGCCTTTTGCCATATGTCTTTTGCCACTGCCTGTTAGGCCACTCCTGCAAAATTCCTGACCAGAAACTGCCAAGGAGGGCTGGAACTACTCAATGGATTGCCTGGACATGGGTCCAAAGAACTGTATAAGGACTCAATGATAGCAAACTCACATGAAACCATCCCATGGTCTCTGTGGCCCCAGGCAAGCCATTCAGGACTATCTTGTGTCTTTTGCAACATCAGCCTCAAAATCTGAAGGATGTTCCCCCAAATACTCTAGATTCTCTTAAGAGTCCATTAGTGTTTTCATTAATCAGTTTATTTAGATGTCTTCGTTGCTTCATCCATCAAGTATCTGTTGAGTTCCTGCTGTATGCCAGGATTATTCTGGTGTTTAGAGAGAATATGAAACAATGCTTTTATTTTCAAGGAGCTTTCATTCTAATTGGGTGGGAAGAAAATAAACAAAAATATATGTCAGGTGACTAAGTTCTGTGAAGAGAAAGAATGGAAGCTGTCTCTTTCTGTATTGCTATATAACAAATCACCCCAAAATTTAGTGGCTTACAATATCACTTTATTATTTCTCATGAATTATGGCTTTGCTGGCTCATCAGGGTGGTTCTTCTGCTGGAACCATCCCCTGGGCTCATTCATGAGGTTGCAGTCATCTGGACGCTCAACTAGGGCTAGGAGGTCTAGGGAGGCCACTCATATGTCTGGGGCTTTGGTATTGGCTGTTGGCTGGTCTTCTCTCTGCACATGGCCCTCATCATTCAAGAGTCTAGCCTGGAATTTCTTACATAGTGATGGGAGCATTCTAAGAAAGCAAAGGCAGAGGCTGTGAGGCCTCATGTGACTAGGGACCAAGTCACACTGTATCACTTCCATCTCATTCTGTTGGACCTTGCCAGTCACAAGGCCATCCCAGCCCAAGGTAGATGTCACATCTTGAGAAGCTGCAAAGGATTTGTGATCATTTTTAATCTACTCCACTGGATAAGGGAATAGCAAATGACAGGATATGCTATTTTAGATAGAGTGGTCAGAGAAGGGCTCTCTGATGAGGTATAATTTGGGCAGAGACCTGAATGAAGCCAGTGAGTAAACCATGGAAGTATTTGGGGAAGAGCATGCTAGGTCTTTGGAATAGCAAGCAAAGTCTCTGAAGCCAGACCAAAGCAATACTTTGCATTTGAGATAATAATGCAATATGAAGACTTTTCAGCTGGGCACGGTGGCTCATGCCTGTAATCCCAGCACTTTGTGTGGCTGAGGTGGGCAGATCACCTGTGGTCAGGAGTTTGAGACCAACCTGAGCAACATGGTGAAACCCCGTCTCTACTAAAAATATAAAAATTAGCTGGGCATGGTGGCACATGCCTATAATCCGAGCTACTCAGGAGGCTGAGGCAGGAGAATCACTTGAACCTGGGAGATTGAGGTTGCAGTGAGCTAAGATCACACCACTGCACTCCAACCCAGGTGACAGAGCAAGACTCCATCTCAAAAAGAAAAAATAAAAGACTTTTCAATAAAGATACTTCCATGTCATTTGTGGGAAATCTAGTTCTCAGGCAACAGTGGAGAATTTCTGAGTGAGCTGAGCCAAGATGGAGGGGGAACACCTGCTTTTGGAACCTGAGATACGAGAATGAATCATGTATACAATTTAAGACCAAAAAGGGAGGCCATCGCTTTCATCCCTGCTGCCATCCTTCAATTCTCCCAGTCTGGTTTTTTAGGCATTTTCTGTAGCACCTGGTAGAACTCCAGGAACTCCACAGTTTGAAAATTCCTCTCTGTTTCCAACTCCAATACCTCTGGTTTTAGTCAAAGTGCTTTGCACACATCCTGGCCTCTGCCTGACCACATCCTTCACACAGCCTGTGGGAGCCTCTCTGTGAGCGAATCAACAAGGTTTGACGCATGACAGGCAAAACCGTCTGACTCACCAGAGAACGGAGCAAAGAGAAGCAAGGCAGAAGGGATTTTCTACTGTAATTACCCAAGATCACCAGGGCAGTCTGAGGGTAATCGGGTAATTAGTGTGTGTGTGTGTGTGTGTGTGTGTGTGTGTGTAGTGAGGGACAATTATCTGGCTCACTGGCTGCCAGACGCTTGTCACTGCCCCTCTGCCCCTTGGGCTGGGTTCCTGGCTCTACCTGTGGACTATTAAGTATAAAGACCTGTCACACAGAGGAGCCTGTCATTATCTCCGTGTTAACATGGTATTTATCCACAGAACCCTGCCAAGTCACCTGTAATTAAAGGGCCTCCACGTGGTCCCCCTGCCTTGGCATTGGATGGACAACCATGAAAGTTGTCAGGGCAGGGGGTGGCTTTAAAAGACTGAGGAGGTGGGCTGGGGTCATCCTGGGAGGCTAGGGAGGAACGCTGTAACTGAGTCTTCCCCCAACCTATTGCCAAACCCCAGGAACCCAGAAACAGGATTCAAGAGGCATCAAGACACCCTTCAAATCAGTCACATTTCCACATGGGGCTAAGTCATTGACTACTGAGTAAAATGAAAGCCAACTTTAAAATTTCGGAAGCTCTTTGATGGTTAAGAGGGGATCTTATTACATAACAGGGAGTACAACTTTCTAGAAGTACCCTGTAGTTCTTACTCTCTACTTCCCAGTCACTCTTTACTATCTCCCTCAAAATGCTCACCTCTTTCCCTGGTGCTCCCCTGTCTTTGGGGCTCTTTTCTATTTGTCACAAGCAATTCTAAATCTTTTCTGATGAAAATAAAAGTTACCCTCAGCCTCTTCCATTTCTCTTCCTTCTCTTACCCTGTCATCTCCACAAAAGGCACGGACACAGAAGCTTCCTTAAAAGAGTCGATGGAGTGAAGCTGTGGTCACTTATGGGTCAATATTTTGCCGCTGGTGCCTAAGCAGTGCTGTTCTGAGTGACCTTACACTTATCCTTATACATTCCTAGACTTGGAGTACCTGGGTATGAATCTTTTAATTTGAAAAGACGTCAAATAGTTTCTAAAGGGTTGTACACATTTAAATTCCCACTAATAATTTATCAGAATGCTTGTTTCCCCACATTCTTGCCAACTTGGGTTACTACCCCTTTTTAAAATTACCTTCATTGTTTTCTGATTATACGTGCGATATATGCTCATTGCAAAACAAAACAAAACAAAACAAAACAAAAACTGGAAAGTACAGAAAAGTGTAAGAGAAAATAGCTGTTGTGCCTTCACCCAAAGAGAAGAAACACTCCCCATTTTTATAGAGGATGACAGCAAAGACCACAGATGGAGACCACAGTAGTCACCTGAGGAACCTTCTGGAATCCCTAGTGCTGGTTATAAGATGTTAATGATCACCCACTTCCCCCCTTCCTCTACTCCTCTGATGTCTCCAAAGGTTTGAGATGCTTTCTTCAGTTGGCAGGGTCTATTCTGAGGGAGATGGTTCCAGGTATCTGCACCCCTGAAGTATGTCTCCTGCCTCAAAACAATTCTGCAGCCAGGAAGATTCCACGCCTGAGGATTTGTGGAACAGGAATGGAGCACAAACATTCCAAAAATGTGTTTCCAGACATTGGCCGCTGAATCCAACACACTGGAAAACCCATCTCCCTGGCCAAGCCCAGAGCCAAGTTTCCATTTCTCAGGGACCCTGACATGCCCCATTAAGCCTTTGCTCTAATGACTGCTCTGCTTTCTGTTCCAGAGACCTGAATTATAACGAGCTGCAGGAATTCCCCGTGGCCATCCGGACCCTGGGCAGACTGCAGGAACTGTAAGCGCCTCCGTTGGTTTCTGTGGGTGTCCTTCTGTCCCAAGGGCAGGGGCTGAAGCCAGCCTGAGCTGCCTCATGCTCTCACCTCCTCACCTCCCATGGTCCTTGTAAAAGATGTAGCTGCCCCTGTCCCCCGGCTCCTCAAGCCCCAGTGCAGCTCCAAGTAGTCCCAGGCCTCATTAGCTTAGCTTTGGGCACTTCCTGGGGGTATGTCACCAGCAGAAATGGCCCTGGGCCCTTCCAGCCTGGGAAAACCCATAGCACAAGCCACCTGCTATTAGCCTGGGCCTGGCACTGCCCTTGCCTTGGTTGGGATGTGTCCAGAGAAGAATGGGGAAAGGAACTGAGAGCCGGTTTACAGGATCACTCCTCAGCACCTTGTCCCCAGGGGGACTGAGAAGTTGTCTCTGGTTCCCCAAAGCCACCATTTATTATTTTATTTCAGCATTCACTGAGCACCCAATGTGCCCAGCACTGTGTTTAGTGATAAACACAAATGAAGGGTCAGATTGACATGGCCCTCCCCAAACATCCTTGAGCCTCATTGAAGACACAAAGTAACATAGGTAAAACAGAGAGTGGGACGAAGTGGTATAATTCCAACCATAAATTGCAGAGTATTAGCTAAAACAATGGTGGGAGTTCAGAGTAACATGGAAAGATCATTGTGGACTAATCCTGAGATGAGCCTTAAAGGATGACCGGGATTGAGGTAGCAGTGATGGGGGAGGGGAGAGGCATTTCAGAGGAAGAAATTGTAGGTAAAGACCCAGGTAGGAAGTTGAGCTGGCAGAGGGATGAGCACAGGTGGGAAGCAGCTTTACTGGAGGGAAGCTCTCAGGAAACAATAACAGCTCTATTGTACAGTGAGAGTGGGACCAGATTAAGGGTCCTGGAGGCTCATAAACAGAGCCCCAAACTTTCAGGCAGCTTAGTATCTTTTTTTTTTTTTTTTTTTTTTTGAGATAGACTCTCACTCTGTCGCCATGCTGGAGTGCAGTGGCACGGTCTTTGCTCACTGCAACCTCCGCCTCACAGGTTCAAGCGATTCTCCTGCCTCAGGCTCCCGAGTTGCTGGGACTACAGGCACGCGCCACCACGCCCAGGTAATTTTTGTATTCTTAGTAGAGACGGGGTTTCACCATGTTGGCCAGGATGGTCTCTATCTCTTGATTTCGTGATCTGCCTGCCTTGGCCTCCCAAAGTGCTGGGATTACAGGCGTGAGCCACTGTTCCTGGCCAGCTTAGTATCTTTATAGCTCAAACCACCACCACCACCTGAGACCTATAGTACTAGCCCCATGCCACCTCCCTTGCCTCAACCAGAAGTTTGAAGGTGTGAATGCCAGATGTAGGCAGCACATAGAGAACAATTGGACCATCTAGAGGAAATAGTCTGGCCGGGTATGGTGGCTCATGCCTGTAATCCTGGCACTTTGGGAGGCCGAGGTGGGCAGATCACTTGAGGTCAGAAGTTTGAGACCAACCTGGACAACATGGTGAAACCCTGTCTCTACTAAAAATACAAAAATCAGCTCAGCATGGTGGTGCACACCTGTAGTCCTAGTTACTTAGGAAGCTGAGGCATGAGAATTACTTGAACCCAAGAGGCAGAAATTGCAATGAGCAGAGATTGTACCACTGTACTCCAGCCTGGGCGACAAAGTGAGACTCTGTCTAAAAAAAAAAAGTCTGAGTGAGAAAATATTGGAAGTTCTCCATTGCCAGAGTCACCAAGATCTAACTTTTTTCCTTTGAGCTGGGGCATGAGGGCAGCATGAGATTTGATCGATCAAGAGGGCATGGAGGGAATAGGATGTGCCAAAGCATTGAGCTGGGAAATAATAAAGCATTAGAGAAGAGAGAGGAGACCTAAGTTAGCAGGGGCAAAAATATATGGGAGGGGATGTACCTGTCTATCTCCATCTCTCTCTCTCATCTGTTGAGAGAAAGCTGCTTGAGGACAGGGCCTCTGTCTTAGAAACTTCTAAATCCCTCAGAGCTTGGCCCAACATTAGACACAAAGATGTTGTTTAAGAAAAACATAATGAGCAGATGAGAGGAATAAATTAATGAACAAACAGGCCTCAGTTGTTGGCACTGACTGGAGGTGTCTGAGGGTGAATCTGTGAGTGAGACAGAGTGAAGGTGGAAATCACGATGGGACGGCAGGAGGAAGACAGAGATGAGCAAAGGCCAGGGGGACAGAGAAACCAGAAACTTCCAATGAAAAGATGGGAAGGAAAGGGGCCTGCTCCACACAGGTTATATACTTTTCAGTCCAACATGTTATTTATTTTGAAATGTTCTTCCCAACTAACCAAACACATAATTCTGGCTTCTAGACTCCCAGACCCTCAGCTGGGTGCCTCAGTCCTCATTTTCCTGTAGTGCCATCCACAGTCATTCAGCAGCCCATTCCGCACCTTATCCCCCGACTGCATGCTGTTGACACTTCTATGTTTCTTTATTTCAGGGCCTTGAGGCCAAGCCAGCCTCCATTTGAGGAACATCCCTCACCTGGGATCCCCTGGAAGCTGTGTCTTTTCTGTATCTTCCTTTTTGTCTCATACACCCTTGGCTTCCTCTGTGGGGACCCACCAGGGCTCCCACCACAAGTGACTAAGGAGAGGATTCCCTTCCTGGGGCCTGAACTCAGCCTCTTGCTCTTGAGTTGCTCCCACAGGCTTCCTGAGGCCTGCAGCAGGGTCTCAACCCCTCACTCTTTTCACACTTGTTGGGGAAGGAGGGTGTGTAATTGAACAGGAAGAAAAATCAGCTGGGTGCGGTGGCTCATGCCTGTAATCCCAACACTCTGGGAGGCCGAGACAGGGGGATCACTTTAGCCTAGGAGTTCTAGACTAGCCTGGGCAACAAAGTGAGATCTCGTCTCTAAAAAAAAATCAAAAAAATTGGCCAGGTGCAGTGGCACATGCCTGTAGTCCCAGCTATGTAGGAGGCTGAGGCAGGAGAATCGCTGGAGCCCAGGAAGTCAAGGCTGCACTGCAGTGAGCCAAGATCGCATCATTACACTCCAGCCTGGGCAACAGAGACCCTCTCTCAAAAAAAAAAAAAAAAAAAAGGGAAAAATTACAGGCAGTATTTGAATCTGAACCTGGAATCTCCACGCCAATGCCTCTTTTATCTTATGGACTATCTAGCTTGCTGTCCAAAAGCCCTGTGGAATTCCATGCCTCTCCCTCTCTATACTTTTCTCCAAATCCTCACTGGTTCCCGGGTGTTGTCTTCCAGGGGGTTCCATAACAACAACATCAAGGCCATCCCAGAAAAGGCCTTCATGGGGAACCCTCTGCTACAGACGATGTGAGTACTACTTTCTCTGGTCTCTTAATGCCGAACAGTGTTTTGAGGAGGAGGACAGAGGATGGGAAGGCAGGAGGGACTTCCCTAGGAAGCACCAGGGAGGCAGAAGCATGGGAGGGGTTGCCTTTCCCTGCATGTTCTTTCCTGGGTCTACATTGATAGGAGAAGAAAGCAGAGATTGGCCTTAGCCCCAGCAGAAAGGCCTAAAAAACCCATTTAGGTGTTTGGCCTTCTTCTTCCAGACACTTTTATGATAACCCAATCCAGTTTGTGGGAAGATCGGCATTCCAGTACCTGCCTAAACTCCACACACTGTAAGTTGGCTCTTGAAGGCTGCTGCAGCCTGAATCTCCCCCTTTCCTCACTTCTTCTTGCTCTCTCCTGCCTTCCGCCTGCGGATCTCTCCCTTGCAAGGCACAAGCCCACTGCAAAGCATGGTCTTTAAGGCTGCAGGCCTCTGCTTTGCTCAGACCCGTTCCCACCTCTTTCTAAATTTAATAGCCTCCCTCCACTTCCCTGACCTGTGGCTTCTTCCCAGGTCTCAAAGGGACAAAGAAGGTCCATCTCCATAGTCAAGGACTTTCATCTGGCCTCTTGAACTTTATCCTGTTCATGGTAGCTTTTCCAGAAATAATTGGGAAAGAGTTTTGAATATGGTGCGTTCTCAAGGCTGGTTCTCCTGTGGCCTTGGAACCCAGATCCCTGGGTCCTTTGCTGTGCCATTGTTATTACCCTTGGCCTGAAGGTGCTCTCTATTTCTCCTCTCTCATTCTCTAATTTCCAGCCCAGGTCACTCTTCTTCAAAAAGCTTCCACAGGGCCAGACACAATGGCTCATGCCTGTAATGCCAGCACTTTGGGAGGCGGGTGGATCGCTTGAGGTCAGGAGTTCGAGACCAGCCTGGCCAATATGGTGAACCCCTATCTCTACTAAAAATACAAAAAAGTAGCCGGGTGTGGTGGTGGGCACCTGTAATCCCAGCTACTCAGAAGACTGAGGCAGGGGACTCGCTTGAACCCGGGAGGCGGAGGTTGCAGTGAGCCAAGATCGCACCATTGCACTCCAGCCTGGGCAACAAGAATGAAACTCCATCTCAAAATAGAAATACAAAAATAAGCCAGACAGGGTGGTGCATGCCTGTAGTCCCAGCTAAGCTACTTGGGAGACTGAGGCAGGAGAATCGCTTGAACCTGAGAGGCTGAAGTTGCAGTGAGCCAAGACTCAGTCTCAGGAAAAAAAAAGCCAAAACTTCCATGGATTGCTGTCAGCCTACTGTGGCGTCACAGTAACATAACCGACATCTCCAAAGCACATACTTAACTTTCATGTTCGTTAGGGCATTTCATCTTCATCCTAACCCTGCGAGGTAGGTGTTATTGGTCCATTTTACAGGTGGAACATGAGGTACTCAGGCCCTGCTTGGGCATGAACCCAGAACCCTTTAATTTCAGATTCTGGGCTCATTTCTGGACTCCATGCTGCCTCCTCAGGGCTTTTCACAACACTCAATTTTCTGTGCTGCTGTTGCATGCAGGCCCCATGTGGGTCCATGTCCTCAATAAGATGGGAGATGGTGGGGAGGAGGCAAACCACCAGTCTAAAGCAGTTTAAGAGAACTGATAGTTCTAATAAAGTTCCAGCAGATGACAATTTAGGGGAGACCCTATCTCAGGTTCTAATTAGCAAAACCCAGCAGCCAAGGGTTTCTCCAGAAGCACCCAAGCTATTGTCTATTAACCAAAGGCCATTCCCATGTTGCTTGGCTGTGGGGTTTTTGCAAGATGAAGCGTGAATGCTAAGGTTGCCCAGCTCTGTCTGGGTGAGGGTGTGCTGAGCAAACTCAAGCAAACGGCTGGTTGGACCCTGCTAAGCATGGCTCAGCCTCCATGAGGGCCTGCGTGGCTGACTTGAGGAAGACTGCAGGGAAGCATGACATTGCCACCAAAGGAGTAGTCCCGGAGGGGAGTCAAAATGGAGAATTGAGAGTCTTGATGTTGAGATGCTCTGACCCCACCCCTCAGAGCTCATTGTCTCTGTTTCCAGATCTCTGAATGGTGCCACGGACATCCAGGAGTTTCCAGATCTCAAAGGCACCACCAGCCTGGAGATTCTGTGAGTGGCTTCTCTCTCTCTCCACCTTATCTATCGCCCCAGCTTCATTCCCAAGGGCTCTTCCACTCCCTGCCCCTCGAAGGCTGTCTAGGTTCCTTGCTTCCCTTTTATCCAGCCTGTCTCTACTGCTGGCTCCATCCCCTTCCTCCTGATGTGGCTCTGCCTCCTGATGTGGCAAGGTCAGGAGGTGGCAGATGGGATGGCAGCGAGGAGACTGGTCTTTCTCTCTTTATCATGCTTGGGGTTTTCAGGTATGAATTCAGAGCTCCTAACCCCAAGCCATAGGTACACTGAGGGTTGAAGTGATGGAGAGGAGGGTTGTGAAAACCCATCTTCTTTGCCTTTCTGAAGCTTGATTCCAACAAAGACGTTCTTGTATTTTCTATTCTTATATCCTGCGGTGTAGAGGGCAGGAGTGTCGAAGCACAGTAGGCCCTCGATACATTTAAATGAATGAAATGAAACAATCGAGCAAACACCCAGAGTAAGTGTCAGGAAGTCGGCTGCCCTGCCCCACACCGCAAAGCTCATTCATGGCACTGCTGGAACTGGGGCTGTCCTCTGTGCCTCCATTGTCTCCCCTCTAGATTCACTGGCACGTGGAAAATTTTCCATGAGGAAGTAGTCAGTCCCCAAAGATGACCTGGGCCTTGAGTCCTTCCTGGGACACCCTGCCCAAAGCCAAGCCTGCTCTCCAACCTGCCCCCACAGTCGTCTCCAGCCCAGCACCTGGTTCTTCCCTTCTTTCCCATCTCTACTCCCTCCTCTGAGGCACAGAGGAGGTTCCCATGGTCCCACTATGGTGTTTTTCTGCCTACACTTGCCCATGGACATGCCCCTGTCTCTAAGGTCCCTTCACCAGAGAAGATTTGTGTCCCTGTCCTACAGGCCCAGTACTGCTTGAGACCATTATAAGACATGGAGGAGGGATGGGATGCGGATGGCTGGAGCAGGGCTGGACATGCAAGCACAGTCTGCCAAGCAGAGCCCTGGGTTGTGGCCCTCTCGCTCCACTCCCCTCTCCCAGCTCCTCTAGGCCCAAGGGAGCTTGGTGCTCAGATGCCAGTGTCTGCTCATTTCTGTCCCCACAGCCCCACCCCCTGCCCTGTCTCTCCCTCCATTTCTCTCTTTTGTTAGCTCCGTCATCCCACGACAGTATCAGGTCCAGAGCTGGAGCCGGGTGGCTGGGAATGGCAGGGCCCCGGGCCTGGTGCCAGCTCTGTCTCTGTTCTCCCTGCAGGACCCTGACCCGCGCAGGCATCCGGCTGCTCCCATCGGGGATGTGCCAACAGCTGCCCAGGCTCCGAGTCCTGTGAGTGCTCACAAGCATTCTACAGTCTTGGCATTGTGCCCCTGCCCCCATGTCCCACAGAAGGCCTCTCCTGCTTCTGTCCCACTTGGTCACTTCCCTTCCTGGAGAGTGGGGCAGCATAGGCTCCTGCTGAGAGCCTACCCCAGAAAGACTGGGTTTGAAGTGCAGCTCTGCCACTTACTAGCTGTATTGATTTGGACTCACTCTTTAATGTCTCTGAGCTTCGATATCCTCGTCTATAAAATGTAAGTCAATTTGTAAGGGTTGAAAAAAATATGTAAAGCACCTAGTGCATAATACCAACAAATGACATAATTACTCTTATTTACACAAGAAAATTAATCCCCTCTTGGAATCTTGGGCCTGTGGAGGTACTTAAGTGGCCTCTGAAGTCAGGGGGAGTTTTCCTCTCTCCTTGGACTCCAACTTGGATCTGAGGCCCCTCGCCAGGGACCATAGCCCCACAGCTCAAGATGGGTGGACCAACACACAGTGTATGGAAACAGCCCTAGACTGGGGGTCCGGAGACACAGGCTCCAGACTCAGCCTTGCCACTGAGTGGTGTATGTCCTTTAGCAGGTCCTGTCCCCTCTGTGGGCCTCAGGTTTCTCATCTGCTGAGTGAAAGGGTTGGGCCAGATGATCCCTAAGGGCCTCCAGCTATGATCTTTCCTGCCAGCTCCATAGATGATGACTGCAGGTGCTTGGGTTGACATTGCTCAGTGAGGTCCAATGTGTTCTCTGCTGGCTGGCTCAGTGCCCTTCTTCCCAACTCTTTGCCTCTTTCCTCTTCACCACGCCCCTCTCACTTCCTGTTCCTCTTCCCCCAGGACCCTACCAGGTTTCCTCAGGCCATCACGGGATAAGGTAGCCCCATCTAGGCCCAGTGAGGAGTGGGACTTAGTAGGAGGAAATGCAGAGAAAACAAATTGAGGAGACTGGTGCCCTGGTGTGAGATGCCTCAACAGCCATGTCCCTGTGGGGTCCCCACAGCCTTTGGCTGCTTGACAGGAAAGCACAGCCCTGGCCAGAGCTCCCTGCCCCACCGCAGCCCTCACATAGCCACCACTTCACCCCGGCCCTGGCCTTTCTCTTTTCCCCAGGGAACTGTCTCACAATCAAATTGAGGAGCTGCCCAGCCTGCACAGGTGTCAGAAATTGGAGGAAATGTGAGTCTGGGGTGGGGAAGAGGCAAAGGCATGCCAGCCAGACCCTGAGAAATGTTGCAGGGAGGCATGTTGCAGGGCATCAGTCAGGGCCAATGCAAACTCTGACACTTCTTCCTTCTCTTTTCTGAGTTTGTTGAACCCAGGGTTTAGGGCTGAGAGCTTGGCAGAGGCCTGCACAATGGCCCTAGGACTCACAATAGAAGACAGACCCAGGAGCTGGTACCTAAAAGAAGTCTCAAGGCGGCTCCTTATGAATCAATAGCAACACAGAAATGCAGTAGTGATTACGACCAGTGGAGGGACAGGGTCACATCAGGGCCCAGTGGGCTGGACCGAAGAAGGCTTTAAGTAATTGCAAGCACCCTGCATTTTGGAGCATGCTCTCTCCTTTTCCATACCCCCGTAAACACACACATGCATATGTGTGTATGTTTGCATGTTATACACAGACCTACACAATCATATGTGGAAGAACAAGCCTGGGATTCAAAGGTCACAAATAAAATATCATTTGAAAAATTCTCTAAGCTCTGTTAACCCAGCTCCTGTTTTCTGAAGTCAGCATGGCCTCTTGAGCCTCCCTGTGTCTGTCCCCTACTTCTAGGCAGGACCATACCGTTTTTGGGGCTGGGGCAGGGTAGAGGTATGAGGGTCTCCTGTTTGTCTAGGTGCCAAGGGAAGGAGAGTCTTCTGCATGACTGAGGTCCAGGGTCCATCTCCCGTTCAGACAACCAGTCTACTGAGCTCTGCTTCCCAGCTTGGGCCAGTCACTTGGGTTGGGCGGTGCTCTGCTTCTGGGCTAGGGTCTGGAGGACCCATGGTGATGGGAGGTGTGGGGGCCAGTTTGGCTGGGCTGGGAGCCAGGCCCAGTGGGAACACTGGAAGCTGACTCCCTTTTGGGCCATGGGGATGGTTTTGTGGCTTTGTCTCCTGACCCACTTACCCAAGGCAACCGGATCCCCTTGTGCTCCCTTTAATTCTGGTGACTTCCTCGGGCTGGGCCCTTTCTTCCTGTGCCAGGAGAAGTGGGGGGCTCTACTTTCTTCCTCCCAGTGCTCGGGGGGCATGGAGCGGAGCCAGGGTCTGAGCCTGCCGACTCATCCAGCCTCTCTTGCTGCTCTAGCGGCCTCCAACACAATCGCATCTGGGAAATTGGAGCTGACACCTTCAGACAGCTGAGCTCACTGCAAGCCCTGTGAGTACCCACATCCAGGGATGGGCCATGGAGGAGCCACCATGTCCCTCTGCCAGGCATGCTCATTGTCATAGCACATGTGTACAATTTAAGCAAACGTGACATGCACATCGCCTCCCAGCTCTGTAGCCCCCATCCCCAGCACACACACACACTTCTCTAGCTGGTACCCAGGAGGTCCTGAGGCTCTGGAGCCAAGCTGTCATGTCCCTGTTCCTGGGGCCACAGCCAGCTCAGGAGCAAGTACCTTCCCCAAAAGGCTAAGGTTACTGTTACTGGGGGCAGGTCAGATGGGGGTATGTGAGGGAGAGCCTGTGATGGGAACAGTGAGTCCTCCACATGTTACTATCCCCTCCTGTCACACCCTCTCTGCCTGCAGGGATCTTAGCTGGAATGCCATCCGGTCCATCCACCCCGAGGCCTTCTCCACCTTGCGCTCCCTGGTCAAGCTGTAAGTGCCTGCTGCATTCTCCTCCAGGATGCTGGGGGCCAGTCGGGACTATGGGCTGGCCAATGGGGGCAGAAGGGCCACCCCAGAGCAGGAACATGCATATCCCAGGGAGATGGGCTTCAGCCTAATCAATCACTCTGACAATCCGTTTGACAGAGTGTGGGGCCTGATAAACAGAGAGCCTGCCTCTTGCAAGCTCTGGAACATCATCTGCTAATGTTCTGCAGTGTTTTGGCAGCCTCAGCCCTCCTCATCTCCCCTGCCTGGGTCCTACCCCCATCCTCTCTATCCACCGATAAAGAGGATGTATTGGTCCTGGAATCCCTTCACACATAGGAGGGTAGAAGTAGATGTGGGAGCCAGGGTCTCAGAGAGCTCAGGGGTTCCCTGCTTGAGCATTGCTGTAGAGGACTGCCATTCTGTGAGGCAGCAGGGGACCTCAGGTCCTTCGAATTACACGGGATATGAACAGAGAGTGAGCAGTGTTGGCTATATGGTCATTATGTCAGGGCTGGAAGGGGCCTCTGCTGCAGCTGCCATGTACTGTGGGACAGGTTATTCACTGTGCAAGGGCTCCTGCCCAAGAGGGACCTGACATCCTGCCACCTCCTTGCCAAGCTGTGAGTCCTAAAAGCACATCTACCTAGACTGGGCCCTTTTCTGGTTAACACAAAGACTCCTTTGGGCTAGCTCTGGCCCTGGCCTCAGAGACTATCTAGCCCCACCCGCTTCACTTCACAGGTGAGGCCTCCAAGGCCCAGCAGGAGAAGTTTGCTCAAAGCCAAGGGCCAGGACTCCCAGTGGGCACACACGTTCCTCCTCAGGCTGGGGCCGTGGCTTTGCAAAACTCTCACCTCCATCTTCCCTCTCCTGTTTGCTCTAGTCCTGCCAGATAGGTAGGGTGGATATTTTTATCCCTTTGAAAGATGAGGACACTGAAGCTCAGGCAGATTTGCAGCTCCCCTTGGTTACACAGAGAGTTGGTGACAGCACCAGGTTTCCTGCCTTCCAGTCCAGGGCTGTTTCCACGACGCACAGTCTGTGGTCTTCGTGTTTGGTTTGGAACCCTGGGCTTCCTCTAACGTGTCTCCAGTAGAAGAACATGCATGTCCTCACTTCTGGCTACAAAGCAAGCCCTACAAGATGGAATGGATGACCCAATCCCTGCTTGTAGCCAGATGACCAGCTCTGTCCAGTCCCAGACTCAGGCCTCTTATATCATCAGAAAAGTCAGAGGAAAGGCAGGGGGATGGGGATAAACAACAACAGGAAGGTTCCCCAAGGGGGTGGGCAGGGCTTCCTGGATGGCACTTAGACCTGGGCACAGGAACTAAGTGGTTGAGGGAGCTCTGTTACCTACAAATTGGGACAGCTTGGCATTAAGTTAGAACAGTCCCTGGTACATAGTTGGCACCATTATGTATTGAATGAATGAGTGAATAAAAGAATGAACAACCTGCAGATGGTGCCTCTAGCAGCTCTTGGCTGCCCTCCTCCCTCGGCATTCAATGCTCTCTTCTAAGCTTCTTTCCTGTCCTTTGCTCCTCTCCTCTTGCTTCTATCCCAGGCACACTGGCCACATCCTCAGCACAACCCTGCCCCCTCAGCAATCCCACTGACTGCCAATAACCCTGACCATCCACTGTCCTAGGGACCTGACAGACAACCAGCTGACCACACTGCCCCTGGCTGGACTTGGGGGCTTGATGCATCTGAAGCTCAAAGGGAACGTGGCTCTCTCCCAGGCCTTCTCCAAGGACAGTTTCCCAAAACTGAGGTGAGAGACTGGCTTTCCCCAACACCTGGGTAGGCCAGATGGAGGCCCTGGAGGGACAGAGAGAAAGCCAGACGGCTCCACCCTGAGAAGAGCCTAGAGGCTTAGGGTTTGACCGAGATTTAGTGGAAGGGCTCACCTGACCGCCTACAAACCAAATGGGGCCTGGTTCATGCCTCCCCTTCCTCCTTATCTCCTTGGTAGCATTTTCCCCTGTCCCAAGCACCAACGCTAGTGAGCACTGGGACCCAAGAGGATAGAAGTAAGATGATGTGAAGACCCCCTAGCCCTCCTTGTACCTCACCTGGTTCCACATGTCTAGATTGTCTGTCCTCACTTGGGCAGCATCTGAGCCCCTGGAATCAGAGTAGAGCCTAGGACACTGATGGGTGGAAAACAAGCTCGCAGCCAGGCCGTAGTGCTAATGACATCCAGGCCTCTTCCATGCAGCAGCAGTGGTGCAGCCTGTGTGGCCCAAGCCTCATCTGCTGCACACTAATGAGATGCCCTTAGGGCCTCTGCACTCACCCTCAGAGGGCGCCAAATCCAGCTCCAATATGCCTGGAGATGGGGGAGGATAGGATGCAGGTCTCACTGAGGGCCAGAGTGAAGAATCACCAGGAGAATCCCTGTCTCCTTAAATATAAAAGAGGAGGTGCTGCCTGGGAGGAGAAGCAGAGCACTGGCAGTGCTGTGTGACCTTGGGGAAGCCTCTCCCTGCTCTGAGCCAGCAGAGAGGACTCCTTAAACAATGGGCAGAACGTTTCTTTCCCCATCTCACTTGCCAAGATGAACAAAGAAAGACAGAAATGCCTCCAGAGCCCTTCAGATCAGGAGTCAGGCTACAAGGCCCTTACGAAGAATGCCTAGAAGGCTGCCAGCACAGTGAACAGGGAACTTGGGAGTTGAAGGACAGGCACTGAGTGCCCAGCCCCTGGGTTGGAGATCTCTTAAATCAGACTTAGGTCTTAGATCCCAAAGATGCTGAGGCAGCCCATCTGCCCGCCTTTCCCCCACCAGAATCCTGGAGGTGCCTTATGCCTACCAGTGCTGTCCCTATGGGATGTGTGCCAGTTTCTTCAAGGCCTCTGGGCAGTGGGAGGCTGAAGACCTTCACCTTGATGATGAGGAGTCTTCAAAAAGGCCCCTTGGCCTCCTTGCCAGACAAGCAGAGAACCACTGTGAGTGACTGGGGGCCCTGAGCTGGGGAGGGTGGTGGGCTGTGGAGAGGAAGTTAGAAGGGATGCTTGGGGGACCTGAGAGGGAATCTGACAGCGGCTGCAGAGGGAAGCCCCACAGAGGTGGGAGGAGTGGCCCGTGATCTGAGAGGAAACTCTACCTCTGTTTGCACTTTGTCTCTCTAAGACTATACCCAGCGGTGCTTGGGACGATGTAATGATGGCAACAATGGTTGTGGTAATGTCTCAATATCTGCCTAGCCCTTTGCAGTTCACAAAGTGCCTCTCACGCACCATCTCACTTAACCCTCCCTTTATGGTCCACATGTTTCTTCTCCTTCAACCTCAGGGTGTTCTCAGAGAAGACAGACCCCTTATTTTATCAATGTGAGCCAATATGATTTAATTAAATCAATTGAATTAAACCTTCTTCCAGAAAAAACAAATCCTCTCATAATGTGTCCTAGAACCAAAAGGAACAGTGCAGGGTTATTGCTATCCAAGTCCATGCTGCACCTCCAGTCTGCCCCATGAGTCTGAAAGTGAGACTTCCGTGGCCACCAGGGGCAAGAGACCTTCACTGAGAATGGCCATTCGAGTGCAAGCTGTCTTGGGCCATCTGTGTTTCTGGAAGAGTTAGGGTAAAAGGCACATGTTGGAGGCAGGCAGCCAAGGGGGTTCTGAGGGATCATTTACTAAGTGGTGTCTTAGATACTAAGGGCAGAGAAAAGGGCTTCCTTCTCCGTCTGCCCATATTACAGAACACAAGCAGAATTAGGAGGGAGAGAGTAGGGGTCCTCTGCTTTGGGGTATTCTTTTTCCATCTCTCACTCTCCACAATATTTCAATGGAGAAAATAAACAAACAAACAAAAATCAAATATAAACATGTAAGAAAAACATCTCATGACAGTGTAGACAGAACTGAGGTCCAAACCCAGCTACAACATTCACCAGTTGGATTGCATTGGACCAGTCATGTAATCATACTGAGCCTCACTTTCCTTATCTTTAAATGAGAAAGATAATTGGCTGGGTGCAGTGGCTCATGCCTGTAATTCCAGCACTTTGGAAGGCCGAGGTGGGTGGATCACTTGAGGTCAGGAGTTTGAGACCAGCCTGGTCAGCATGGTGAAACCCCGTCTCTACCAAAAATACAAAAATTAGCCAGGCATAGTGGCATGCGCCTGTAGTCCCAGCTACTCAGGAGGCTGAGACAGGAGAATGGCTTGAGCCCAGGAGGTGGAGGTCATAGTGAGCTGAGATCGCACCACTGCAAACTCCAGCCTGGGTGACAGAGTGAGACTCTGTCTCAAAAAACTAAATAAATAAATAAGTAAATGAGAAAGATAATGGATAGCTCATAGGCTGTTGGGGAAGACTAAAAGATTCCATAAATGATGAAGTATGCTCACCGCTACCACTGAGGACTGGTGCCTTCTGGTATACATGTACAGGGAGAGTGCAACTGTGGAGTCCGGGGCACAGTGTGTGGAGGGCAAATGGTGGGCAGGCAACCTGGGGATCTCTGAGAGCCTCCTTCCCAATGTGTTAACACACCTCCCTAGGGAAGGTGTGAGGACCCAATGAGGAGCAGCCCAGCAGCCTGGCTGGCTCTGGGCCGGCAGACGGCTGTCCCCGGGGGACATTCCCGGATGTCTGCTGTACACTCCCTCAGGGGGCTGGAAGGAGGAATGGAAACTTTCCTTCCTCAAGGTGAAACTTTCCACCGGGCTTAGGTCTTGGAGAACCACAGGGCGTCAAGATCGTGGGCTGCCTGCCGCCTGTAATGGGAGCTAGGGCAGGGCCCCCCACTTCCTGTGGGAGCTAATGAGCCTCGAGAAGGAAAGCCAGGAGCTGCTGCTCCAGCCAGATTCGATTTCCTCCTCGTTTGAAGAGTGGTTACTTAACACCTTGGCTGTGACTTTCCCAGCCTCAGACAGAGTCCACGGGTTTCACCCCTTGCGTTTCATTCATGCATTTTGGTTTCAAAGAATTGCTGAGCTCCATTCTGGAAAGCAGGGGCGGGCAGGGAGTGAAAGGTAAAGAGGAGGAAATGCCAGGACTCTGTGGGCACAACTCAGCCTCCTACCCGCCCTGATGGTGTCTGGGCCAGGGGCAGCTTCACAGTCTTCCTGCCTCCTGGGAAAACTCCCAACTGATGGTGTTTACCCTTTAAGTGGGGAGGAAGGATCCACACAGGAAACAGACTTTGTGAACCAAAGTTGGAACAAGTGCAACAAACAGAGTCACCTATCCATTGCTCTGCATGATGGAGGAAGAGCCCGCAGGGTACTGTCTCTTAAACCTGAAGATTGTACAGTTACCTTTTGAAAACAAGCCATTCTTTCCCAAACTTGGGTCCTCAGACACATTTCCCAGTCTGACTTGAGAAACTTGTCTTATTCTTTAAAAAGCCTTTCAATGATGGATTATCACGGCAAAAAAATGTTTTGTCTTTATAGATTATAAAATGTTCTAGATTCTCATTTCAAAATTCTTGTAGAATTTGTGGACCTCCAGCATGTCTGCAACCCCCTAGAGTTCACAGGCCCTAGTTTGAGAAACACTGCAATAGTGAATAAGAAAAAAAAAAAGTGTAGGGCGGGGTGCAGTGGCTCATGCCTGTAATCCCAGCACTTTGGGAGGCCAAGGTGGGCAGATCATGACATCAGGAGATCAAGACCATCCTGGCTAACACCGTGAAACCCCGTTTCTACTAAAAATACAAAAAATTAGCTGGGTGTGGTGGTGGGCACCTGTAGTCCCAGCTATTTGGGAGGCTGAGGCAGGAGAATGGCGTGAACCCAGGAGGTGGAGGTTGCCATGAGCCAAGATCATGCCACTGCTCTCCAGCCTGGGCAACAGAGGGAGACCCCGTCTAAAAAAAAAAAAGAAAGTGTAAAACCTGGACTTAGAATTGAAAAGAACATTAAAGATGATCTAGTCCAGCCTCTGACTCAGTGTAGAAGTGCTTTCTCTCACATTGAGGACTTTCTGTTTAGTATCATCAGTGACAAATTATGTTCAGCTCATGCATCTGTAAATCTCCTGAACCCTTCCCACACCCTGACCCCCCAAAGCACTTGGTTGCTTGCCTGGGAAAGCATAATGGTTAAACATCTGGGCTCTGTAGTCAGACAAACCTGCGTCTGAATTCTAGTCTATTGCTGTGAGGCTGCGGGCAAGACACTTAACTTCAATGAGCCTCAGTCTCCTTATCTGTCACCTGCCTCGTGTGGCTATTGTGAGGGTTAATGGGACCATGAAGATGAGGACTGGCTGGGCACAGTACCTGATACAGAATAAGAACTCAAGAAATGTTAACTCTTATTGTTCAGTAAATCTATTAGCTGAAAGCTTTTTTCTAATTGATACATAATAGATGCATGTATTTGGAGGGGGCATGTGTGATTATTTAATACATTCATATAATGTATATAAAGATCAAACCAGAGTAATCAGGATATCCTTTGCCTTAAATATTTGTCTTTTCTTTATGCTAGAAACATTCAAGTTATTCCCTTCTATCTAGGAAATAAATCTGTTAGTTGATGCCACTCATTGTAGCATGACAATTTGTTTCCTTATTAGTCTGCACAAGCTCTTTGAGAGCAGGGCCATCTCTTATTCATCCCTGAAATTCTTCTGAATTTGCCCAGTGCCAGAATTGTACTCAGCAGATGTGGACCTACTCTGCACCTGTTGAAGGTGGGGTGTTTCTTTTTTGGACAGCTCTAATTGTGGGAACTTACTCTTGTTAGGAAGAAGTAGAGTGTCTCCATTCGAATCATAATTTGCCTCCTTCTACAGTCCATCCATCGATCCGGTTCTACCCTCTGGGGCAAAACAGCATGTAGAAGTCGAATTCCTTTACCCCTAACAGTCCTTCAGCCCTTTGAGAACAGCCATCATATCCCCACTTACTCTCACCTCCTCCAAGTTAAACACCGCCCAGTTGCTTTGACTGTTTCTCTCACAAATGGCTTCTGCTCTCTCCCCTCTAGTTCACTCGTTCACATCTGAACACACTCCAGCTCACTAATGTTTTTCTTAATGTGTAGTTTTCACAACTGTACACAAAATTACAGTGACAGCCCAGCCAGAGTAGAGAAATATGTGATCAGTAGCATACATTATTAAAAGAGCTTCCACTCCAACTTGAAGCAGCACTTGTGGGTAAGGCCAACTGGAGAGGACACAGAGCCCTGACTAATAGAAAGAGAAGGTCTAGGTGAAATGTTTGCTGTGCACTCTTCAGTGCAGGTAATCCACATGTGGATAATAGGAAGCTGACCAAATCTTTACCCCCAAGGGTAGAAATGGATGTGCAGGGTTGCTGGAATGACCAGTGCTGAGCAGAGTTAGTAGGAGACAACTTAAAGGAGAGGGCATTTGGAGAAAGGTAGGGCTTGACTGACACCAAGACCCAGGGCCCTGCATCACTTTCTCTCCTTTCAGATGACCTGGACCTAGATGAGCTCCAGCTGGAGATGGAGGACTCAAAGCCACACCCCAGTGTCCAGTGTAGCCCTACTCCAGGTGAGGTGGTGTCTGGGGAATGGGGACAAGGGGGAATGGAGAAAGGGTACCCAAACACCTAGCTGAGGTATTAGTTCAGCTAGGCATGTCTGCAGCCACATTCTTTGCCTGACTCCCAGCCTGCTGCAGGAGGGCCCTCCTTTCATAATTCCTGGGGAAGGAACTGGAGTTCTTTCCCTTGGGTGGCTGCTTGAGGGGAGTAGCATGGATGGAGGCGAAGTCAAGCAATCAGCCAATTAGCATTTGTGCATCCAGGAGAAAACTACTGTCACACAGGAGAGAAGCAGGAAAGAATGCCTTGACCCTATTGCTCAGGGTGGCACATAGGACTGCTTTTGAGTAATCCCTCAGTCTAAGACCCATACCACAGAATCCTAGAGCCAGATGGGACTCCGAAAGGTCACCTTTTCCATCCCTCCCTACTCCATCCCAGGAAGATTACAGTCTCTGTTAAAACTCTGCACAGTGGAAAAACTCCATAGTATTCCTGGGCAACTCCTTACAGCACCATCTAACCCTTACAGTTGGGGAAGTCTCCTTTAGCATCTAACCTAAATTCATCTTGCTATAAAGAAAGCAAAAAAGAAAATTCTCTTTCTCTTTGGTGCAATTCAACTGGAGATGTTTAGAGTGAGGAAGTCCCCTCCCTTGCATATAAAATGCTAACAGGCCACAGAAGGCGGCAAGCAGCATGCTACTTAGGCAAGGATGGGAACTCTTCAGAATGGACAGAAAGTGATGAACAGTGTTCTTCTTCCATTTCATTCCACCTCCATTTTCCTGTTTTCCAGCTTTCTCTGGCCCAGGACCCTTGCCTTCTCCCTTTACCCTCTCTAAAGCCTATAGAGTGATTGCCTGACCTTGCCCAGCCCAAGTTCTCAGTGCTTGGTGACAACAGCACGCCCTCTAGTGCCAGCTCGGGGCCAGAACACTAACCCAACCTGGAGGAAGCAGGTGCTGCTTCTGACTTGGAAAAACACACATGCTGCATTCACGATGCCATGGAAATTTCACCTCCGAAAACCAGTAATCAGCAGGGATGAGATAAAAAAAAGGAAGTTCCAAAAGACAAAGTCCAACTTGAGCTTGCTTTTAAAATAATTCATACCAAATGGTCAAATAATTATGGTACATTTTATGGTACATGAAATATGTTTTGAATAATATAAAGATATCTTCTGGGGAAAAATTTGGGAAAGTCTGCTTGATAAAAATGTAGCTTAAAGAGAACGAGAAACGCATATACAGTTGTCTTAGTCCACTTTGTGTTGCTTTAACAGAATACCTAAGGCTAAGTAATTTATAAAGGAAAGAGGTTTATTTGACTCACAATTCTGGTGGCTGGGAGGTTCAAGATTGGGCAGCTGCATGTAATGAGGGCCTCAGGCTGCTTCCACTTGTGATGGAAAGCAGAAGGGGAGTGGGTTTGTGCAAATAGATCACAGGGTGAAAGAAAAGCCAGACTCCCTTTAACAACCCACTCTTAGGGAACTATTCCATTTCCTGGATTGATTGAGAACTCACTCACCCCCACAGAAGGACATTAATCTGTTCCTGAGGGATCCCATGATCCAGATACCTCCCACAAGGCCCTACCTCCAACATTGCCACATTGGGGATTCCACTTCAGCATGAGTTTTGGTGGAGACAAACCGTACTCAAATGATAGCAGCAGTAAAATCTTAATTTAGTTTAAAAACCTGTATGTGTAGGCCGGGTGCGGTGGCTCAAGTCTGTAATCCCAGCACTTTGGGAGGCCGAGACAGGCGGATCACAAGTTCAGGAGATTGAGACCATCCTGGCTAACACAGTGAAACCCTGTCTCTACTAAAAAATACAAAAAAAAAAAAAACAAAAAAAAACAAACTAGCCGGGCGAGGTGGTGGGCGCCTGTAGTCCCAGCTACCCGGGAGGCTGAGGCAGGAGAATGGCGTAAACCTGGGAGGCGGAGCTTGCAGTGAGCTGAGATCCGGCCACTGCAGTCCAGCATGGGCGAAAGAGTGAGACGCTGTCTCAAAAAAAAAAAAAAAAACCTGTATGTATGTATGTATTTTTTAAAGACTGGACAGAAACATACCAAGATAATGAGTTATCTCTGAGAGGTGAAGTCTCATGTCATTTTAATTTTTTCATGTTATATTTTCAAATTTTCTACAATTATCACCTATTATATTTGGTAATAAGAAAAAAATGGTTTAAAATAGCTCCCACAAAAGCCTCTTAAATTCCCCTGCTACCTAGAAACACATTGAAGAACAAGAGTCGAAAGCCAAAGAAAATGAAGAAATAATATTTCCAAAGTTACAAGGTGATTTAGGAACAGACTTTGGAGAGAGGGATGGAAAACACCAGGATCTCAGGCATCTCTTGTGGACCCAGGTTGGAAAACCCCAGAAGTCATCTGTATTTTGATTTACTGTACTTGAGACACTTTACCCCCCAAATACTGATTGATTGACAAATATTCAATGTGGTCTGTACCCCTCTCACAGAGCAAGGGAGAGCCAGCCTGGTGTAATATTTGGTCAGGACTCTCCCACGATGAAGGCCTTAGTGGATCACTGGGGACTGACTGAAAGAAACAGAGCCTCAGGCATAGACTGGTTACTGTCTGGGCAGTCCCTCACACCTGTGTCCCTACCCACCATATCTCCCAATTCTGATACCCTCTCCACTCCTTGATGGCAGCCTGTCCTTCCTTTCTTTCCAGTGCTGTCCTTCACTTAACATTTCCTCAATATCTGGGTTTGTACTGTATTAATTTGTACCATGTGTGTGTTTATTTTTTATTTTTATTTTTTATTTTATTTTATTTTATTTTTTTGAGAGAGTCTTGCTCTGTAGCCCAGGCTGGAGTGCAGATGAGCAATCTCAGCTCACTGCAACCTCCGTCCCCCAGGTTCAAATAATTCTCCTGCCTCAGTCTCCCAAGTAGCTGGGACTACATGTGCGCGCCACCACGGCCAGCTAATTTTTTGTATTTGTAGTAGAGAAGGAGTTTTGCTTTTTGGCCAGGCTGATCTCAAACTCCTGACCTCAGATCATCCATCCGCCTCGGCCTCCAGAAGTGCTGGGATTACAGTTGTGAGCCACTGTGCCCGGCCTATATGCGTTCTATGTTCTGGTGTACTGAGAGGAGGGTTAGGGTTCACCCCACTTGCAGCTCTTCGGAAGAAGAGTGGTGTATGTCCCACTGCTCCTCCCCACAGCCCCAGCTGGGGGTTCTCTAAGGCGAGAGACCCTCCAACTGGGAGTTCTCTGGGGCCAGAAACTGGGTCAGCCTCCCTTAGACTGGGAGTTTTCCGAGGGCAGGGGCCATGTTCATCCCCTTTTGACTGGAAATTCTGAGTACAGAGGCTGACCTTGGTCCTCAAGACCTGGTCCCAGCATCCTCTGGCCCAGGGTTAATGTCTCATCTTCTCTCCTACAGGCCCCTTCAAGCCCTGTGAGCACCTCTTTGAAAGCTGGGGCATCCGCCTGGCCGTGTGGGCCATCGTGTTGCTCTCTGTGCTCTGCAATGGACTGGTGTTGCTGACCGTGTTCGCTGGTGGGCCTGTACCCCTACCCCCGGTCAAGTTTGTGGTAGGTGCGATTGCAGGCGCCAACACCTTGACTGGCATTTCCTGTGGCCTTCTAGCTTCAGTCGATGCCCTGACCTTTGGCCAGTTCTCCGAGTACGGAGCCCGCTGGGAGATGGGGCTGGGCTGCAGGGCCACTGGCTTCCTGGCAGTACTTGGGTCGGAGGCGTCGGTGCTGCTGCTCACTCTGGCCGCAGTGCAGTGCAGCGTCTCTGTCTCTTGCGTCCGGGCCTATGGGAAGTCCCCCTCCCTGGGCAGCGTTCGAGCAGGGGTCCTGGGCTGCCTGGCGCTGGCCGGACTGGCGGCCGCGCTGCCCCTGGCCTCAGTGGGAGAATACGGGGCCTCCCCACTCTGCCTGCCCTATGCGCCGCCTGAGGGCCAGCCAGCAGCCCTGGGCTTCGCCGTGGCCCTGGTGATGATGAACTCCTTCTGTTTCCTGGTCGTGGCCGGTGCCTACATCAAACTCTACTGTGACCTGCCGCGGGGCGACTTTGAGGCCGTGTGGGACTGCGCCATGGTGAGGCACGTGGCCTGGCTCATCTTCGCAGACGGGCTCCTCTACTGTCCTGTGGCCTTCCTCAGCTTCGCCTCCATGCTGGGCCTCTTGCCTGTCACGCCCGAGGCCGTCAAGTCTGTCCTGCTGGTGGTGCTGCCCCTGCCTGCCTGCCTCAACCCGCTGCTCTACCTGCTCTTCAACCCCCACTTCCGGGATGACCTTCGGCGGCTTCGGCCCCGCGCAGGCGCCTCAGGGCCCCTAGCCTATGCTGCGGCCGGGGAGCTGGAGAA
Source organism: Colobus angolensis palliatus (assembly GCF_000951035.1). Lineage (NCBI taxonomy): Eukaryota > Metazoa > Chordata > Mammalia > Primates > Cercopithecidae > Colobus > Colobus angolensis. Next base: position 5,043,743 of record NW_012123043.1, read on the forward strand.
GAGCTCCTGCGATTCTACCCAGGCCCTGGTGGCCTTGTCTGATGTGGATCTCATTCTGGAAGCTTCTGAAGCTGGGCGGCCCCCTGGGCTGGAGACGTATGGCTTCCCCTCAGTGACCCTCATCTCCTGTCAGCAGCCAGGGGCCCCCAGGCTGGAGGGAAGCCATTGTGTAGAGCCAGAGGGGAATCACTTTGGGAACCCCCAACCCACCATGGATGGAGAACTGCTACTGAGGGCAGAGGGAGCTATGCCAGCAGGTGGAGGCTCATCAGGGGGTGGCGGCTCTCGGCCCTCTGGCTTGGCCTTTGCTTCACACTTGTAAATATCCCTCCCCATTCTTCTCTTCCCCTCTCTTCCCTTACCTCTCTCCCCCTTGGTGAATGATGGCTGCTTCTAAAATAAATACAACCAAAACTCAGCAGTGTGATCCATAGCAGGATGGCCCAGTCTCTGGCTCCACTGATCACCTCTCTCCCATGACCATCACCAACGAGTGCCTCTTGGCCTGGCTTTCCTTTGGCCTTCCTCAGCTTCACCTTCATGCTGAGCCTCTTCCTTGTCATGTCTGAAGCTGTGGACCAGAGACCTGGACATCTGTCTGCTTAAGGGAAATGAGGGAAGTAAAGACAGTGAAGGGTTGATCAGGGCACAGTGGACAAGGAGACCTCACAGAGAAAGGTCTGGACGGTGATTTCCCGTGTGACTCATGGATAGGATACAAAATGTGTTCTGCGTACCATTAATCTTGACATATGCCATGCATAAAGACTTCCTATTAAAATAAGCTTTGGAAGAGATTACACATGATGTCTTTTTCTTAAGAGATTCACAGTGCATGTTAGTGTAATAAAGAGAGAAGTCCTACAGTAGTAAAATCTATTGAACTTTGTTTAACCCAGTTCCCTGAATTATTTGGTAACCGGTTTTTGTCTGCTTGTTTGGTGTTCCCGGAATATCTATTAACATGACAGAACTTAGCACTGTTCTCTCCCAGGGAGCTCATCTCTGTACCACCTAGTGCTACCCAGTGACATCACAAAATGCCACCACTTCCTGAAAGCCCTGATCCTAGAATGAACTGCCAGAGGTAACTGATGATTCCATCCACCAGTAGAGACTCTCAACACTTTACCTCCCACCTCTGTTATCCTATGCTGGGAAGGATGAGGAGAAGCCTACCATTGTGGTTCCAGACTCAGACCCCTGAGTTGGGGCAGGGAGAAAGGGATCCCTGTGTATTCTCTTACCACCCTGCCATCAACCCCAGCAAGCCCAAGCACCAATGAAAGTTTGTCTGCTGCAAGAGGGATAGTAGGGTTCCTAGATCCTGGCAGGGCTATCTAGGTTCCTTCTGGCTCTTAGTTGCCTTCTTATGCTTCTCCATCAGATGCCCCCTGCTACCTCCTGCCACAAGCCAGGTCCTGCCTATTCTTTGGGACAAGGAGGCCTTAGCCAGAAAACAGGAGAGATAGGAAATTGTAGTTATCTGGGACCCTGGGTGCCTCAGATAGGCCACTGACCTTTCTGCCTCTCCCCTCATGACCTTTCTAACTATGGTCTACAAAGTGTCTCTGAGCATTTCCAGAATGCCCCCCTCATCCAGCCCCAGACACACACACATTCAATCTGAGAGTGAGGTGGTAAGGGCTGGGGCATCCTTCCAGACATTAAAGGTAATTCTTGGAGACATAAAAAGAGAATCCAAGACTCAACAAAGGGCAAGACTTGTTCTAGGGTACCCCAACAGCAGTCACATCTAGAGGACAGGAGTCTAGAATTCTGAGACCAGATGTAAAACAATCTTCTTCCTGAATTCTGGCATGGTCCTCAGCCGGGCCCTATCCCCAGGGGCTCCACTATTAAAACAACAAACCTGAAGAAAGCCCTTCTTCTAATTCTGTAGTTCAAGTTTCTGCAGCTTAGCTTCTCTGCTATCTCCCTGCTGTCCCCAATGCCTAGTGGAAATTCTGACACAGGACAAAAAGGCTGCCTAGGCTGAGGTAGGTAGGGTAGGTAGCTCCATGGATGAAACTTGATACCTTTCTAAATCTTATCTGACTAGTTGCCTGGGGTCTTATAGGCTCTGAAGCAGAATGTGCTGACCTTGTAATCCCAGAAGAACCTTGGGGTCCTACCATGAGGCCAGCCTCAGTGTAGGTACTCGCTAATGATGGCAGGTTTATTTATCCGTTGTTTATTTGAGAACCCTGCTCTCCCAATTTCCCTAGGGCTGATCAAGAGCCCTTAAAGGGAGGAGTTTGCTCTACTTTGGATACTGAGAATTGGTGACTCTTATCAGGGAAAGGAGTTCTTTGCCTCAGGGATGACAAAACTCGTACAGTTTTTGGGAGCCTTGACTTGTAAAAAGTCACCCCAGATCCCTTCTCACTTCTTGCCCCCGCCATGTGATCATTGTTCCCCTTGGAGTTACAGAGTCTGCATTGAGGTGGAGCACAGTAGCCGTGTGTTAGAGGTTTAGGAGTCACAGGAACTGCTCCCTACAGGTGGCCTCTTCTATGAAAAGGGGACCAGTGATTTCTGGCTGCAAGCCCAAGGGTAGCACCACTGTCACCTTGTCATCTGCTTCTAAAGATCCAGACATCTGCTGGCCAGAGGAGCATCTGCTGAACCTTCTCATTAGAGGAGAGGTGTGGAGGAAGGGAGTGGAGGTGTTTGCCATGAACTATTTTCATTATTTGGAAAGTCTGGTCGATGTACACTTACCCAAAATAAAACTGAGCAGTGCAGTTTCTTTGTTTTTTGATTTTGACTGAATTTCTAGCAAGTCAGTATGTTATTCCTTTGGTTATCTTCATTATGATCCACAGAAGATTATGAAGATTATGTATGTCTTTGATCACAAAATCAAAAAACAAATTATTCAACGCATCTAAATGCATTTTGTTGGGTTGACAAAATCTTCCAAAATGGTATCCATGGGGAAGAATCTGTCCAAGAGGGCTGTAGTGGTGGCAACGCTGAGGACTGCTGACTGGGTGTGTGTTGCCCTGTGCTCTGTGTGCTGTTCATTGGCGACTGGTGCCAACCACAATCGTGTCTCAGACCGACTTGTGGAAGGGAACCTCTTGTGGCAGAAATGGTTTTTATAAGCACCTTTGAACATACCAATGGTAAAATCCAAAAAATGCAGAGCTGACATTTGAAGATTATGGATGAACACAGCCCCTAGCTTGGCCTTCTCCTTGCTTTCCTCTCTCCTCCTCTAGCCTCCAATATATTTCTAGTTTCCCTTTCCAGGAAGACTAAAAGGTCTAAAGAGTAGGAGAAAGGAAAAAGGAAGAGCTGACAATAAATAGGCCTGAGTGACGATAGTGGGAAGTTGCTAGAACGCTTTTTTGTTTGTTCTTCTATTTTTTCTTTAAATTTTTTTTTACCTTTTTAAAACATTTTTATTTTTAATTTTTTAATTTTTTTATTTCTTCTTATTTCATAAACCAATATCAGAGCTACAGTAGCTAGAATCCTTGATCCTGTCTGGCCCCATCTAACTACCTCTGCTCTGCTTTAGCAAATTCTCCCACCCACCACCCCCACATCACTTCTGGGTTTCAGTTCCATGCCCTCTCCAGTTGCTTGAAGTATAAGGATTGTCAAGATGTAAATATTTGGATTCTTCTGTATAATAAAGCGCAAGTGAAGAATGATATGTGTCCCTCAACTCCTTTCTGCTGCCTCTGGTGGAGCCATGGAAGTGGCCAGAGGTATTTGAGAGAGGGGTGATCAGTGGCAATGCTCTTCCTTAACCTGTCTTCTGACTTCTGGGGCACCTAGGGCACAGCCAATGAGGCTCAGGGTTGAAGTTTGGAGGCATCAGAATCCATTCCACTCACCTATATCAAAGTGCCCTTTATGTGCTTGCCACTGGATTAGACACAGAATAATCTAAAGAAAGCAGTGAGCAGGTTGGGCCTTCATTATTCAGACCCTGAACACCTTCTCAGACCCAACCCTAATGCTGGAGTTTCCTGATAATGTGAACCCCAAATAATCAGCTTGCTTTCCTCTCCTTGAGTGCACTCTCTCAAGCACTCTCTGCCTTGGGAATCCTTACCCCCCTGCCCCTGGCCCAGCCTTGCCTCAGAGTGGGATGATGCCCCAAGACAACCAGGTGGCCCCTTCTCAGGGGAGGGAAGATGGAGTTCAACAAAACTTGCAATCGTGGGGCAAGGTGCTAGCCCCAGAATGGTATTAGGGCTGTACTGATCTAGTGCCTGACTCCCTTCTGAGTGGAAAACTGGTGCCTTCGTGAGTACCTGCCCTCCACTCTTGAAAACAGAATATTTCAAACCCTCCATCTTCCTGGCTCAACTACAGGGAAGACCATTTTTTCAGCTGTTCTTCTTAGACTGGTTTAAGAGACAGAAACTCAGGAATTAACTCAAGTAAGTACGTGTTTCTTGAGAGGATCCATATGAAGCAATAAGCGAGGCAGAATCTCAGCAAATAAATCCAAGGCCAGAAAAAGCAGTAAGACTGGGCCTTGTGGTACCTGAAACTAAAGGCCATTCTGGATTTAGTCTGTGATTATTCTCTGTGTTGCCCAAAATTAGCCGGTTCAGCTGCTCTCTGGAGGCCTGTTTTTATATCTATCTGCTTCTCAACCACGATCAGCTGCTCCCACCCACCTCTTTTGTTTAAAAAGCTTTTCATAAATTTCATTTTTGAATAAGTAATACATTCACATGGTTCAAATAACACATTCTTAACAGTTTCCCTCTCATCTCCGTCCCTTTTGGCTTATTTCCCAAGCCCTCATTGGTTACCACTGTAATTACTTTCTTATATATCCTTCCAGAGTTTCAAAAATATATATATTAGCAAGATGCATATATATGCTTATTTTCCCTTTTCCCAAAGTAGCACACCGCGGTTCTGCTTTTGCTTTTTTAACCTGTAATATAGCTCAAAGACGTTTCTACATCAGTAAAGAAAGCATTCTAATGTTTTTGAAGCAGGTTATAGCCCATTATGTAGATGTATCATGATTTCATCTTATTCTCCTTCTGATGGACATTTGGGTTGCTTACTCTTTTGCTCTTATAAACAATACTGCAACAAATAACCTTACATGAATGCCATTTAGCACCTGTGTAAGTAAGTATATCTGTAAGATAAATTCCCAGAAGTGGAATTGCTAGGTCAAAAGAATAATTTTTCAGAGGATACATGTGAAGCAATAAGGGAGGCAGAATAATTCTTTTGGCCCAGCAATGGGCCAAAGAAAGAAAAGGGTAAAGAAAAGGTGTGAACAGAAAGCCAAATCATGAATGAACTTCCATTCACAATTGCTTCAAAGAGAATAAAATACCTAGGAATCCAACTTACAAGGGATGTAAAGGACCTCTTCAAGGAGAACTACAAACCACTGCTCAGTGAAATAAAAGAGGACACAAACAAATGGAAGAGCATACCATGCTCATGGATAGGAAGAATCAATATTGTGAAAATGGCCATACTGCCCAAGGTAATTTATAGATTCAATGCCATCCCCATCAAGCTACCAATGAGTTTCTTCACAGAATTGGAAAAAACTGCTTTAAAGTTCATATGGAACCAAAAAAGAGCCCGCATTGCAAAGACAATCCTAAGTCAAAAGAACAAAGCTGGAGGCATCACGCTACCTGACTTCAAACTATACTACAAGGCTACAGTAACCAAAACAGCATGGTACTGGTACCAAAACAGAGATATAGACCAATGGAATAGAATAGAGTCCTCAGAAATAATACCACACATCTATAGCCATCTGATCTTTGACAAACCTGAGAAAAACAAGAAATGTGGAAAGGATTCCCTATTTAATAAATGGTGCTGGGAAAATTGGCTAGCCATAAGTAGAAAGCTGAAACTGGATCCTTTCCTTACCCCTTATACAAAGATTAATTCAAGATGGATTAGAGACTTAAATGTTAGACCTAATACCATAAAAACCCTAGAAGAAAACCTAGGTAATACCATACAGGACATAGGCATGGGCAAGGACTTCATGTCTAAAACACCAAAAGCAACGGCAACAAAAGCCAAAATTGACAAATGGGATCTAATTAAACTAAAGAGCTTCTGCACAGTAAAAGAAACGACCATCAGAGTGAACAGGCAACCTACAGAATGGGAGAAAATTTTTGCAATCTACTCATCTGACAAAGGGCTAATATCCAGAACCTACAAAGAACTCAAACAAATTTACAAGAAAAAAACAAACAACCCCATCAAAAAGTGGGCAAAGGATATGAACAGACATTTCTCAAAAGAAGACATTCATACAGCCAACAGACACATGAAAAAATGCTCATCATCACTGGCCATCAGAGAAATGCAAATCAAAACCACAATGAGATACCATCTCACACCAGTTAGAATGGCAATCATTAAAAAGTCAGGAAACAACAGGTGCTAGAGAGGATGTGGAGAAATAGGGACACTTTTATACTGTTGGTGGGATTGTAAACTAGTTCAACCATTATGGAAAACAGTATGGCGATTCCTCAAGGATCTAGAACTAGAAGTACCATATGACCCAGCCATCCCATTACTGGGTATATACCCAAAGGATTATAAATCATGCTGCTATAAAGACACATGCACACGTATGTTTATTGCGGCACTATTCACAATAGCAAAGACTTGGAATCAACCCAAATGTCCATCAGTGACAGACTGGATTAAGAAAATGTGGCACATATACACCATGGAATACTATGCAGCCATAAAAAAGGATGAGTTTGTGTCCTTTGTGGGGACATGGATGCAGCTGGAAACCATCATTCTCAGCAAACTATCGCAAGAACAGAAAACCAAACACCGCATGTTCTCACTCATAGGTGGGAACTGAACAATGAGATCACTTGGACTCGGGGAGGGGAACATCACGCACCGGGGCCTATCATGGGGAGCGGTGGGGGGAGGGATTGCATTGGGAGTTATACCTGATGTAAATGACGAGTTAATGGATGCTGACGAGTTGATGGGTGCAGCACACCAACATGGCACAAGTATACATATGTAACAAACCTGCACGTTATGCACATGTACCCTAGAACTTAAAGTATAATAATAATAATAATAAAAAGGTGTGATTATTTATTGCATAAATGAATTGTTTCCTTTGACTCACAGCCTGTATTTATGGGTAACTTCTGCTTATGTTTACCTCACTATGATCCCTGTCCTTCCTCAAGGTCTCTGGATGCATCCTTTCAGCTTTCAGTTCCTCGGCTAATTTCCTTGTTGTTTTCCTTTTTAAATTTCCAGCGGTAGTATCCTGAAAGATTGAGAGAGAACCGAACTAACCAAACTTCCTTTTCTACAATAGGCCAAATTATAGGTTAATGGCCAACAGGTGGGTTGATCACTTTTGGGACAGGAACCTGTCCTGGTTCACTAAACTGTAGTGTGTGAATGGGTATGTATGTGTGGGGTCATATTGGACAAAATATAAACTGCTCAGGGCTTCCCTTGTCAAGGGCTGTGGGCAGGGCTACTTTTCTCTGAATGGACAGTAGGCACAGTAGGAAAGTTCCATGAGAGCAGAGATCATGCTGGTCTCATTCACTGTTGTAACCTCAATCCTTTTCATGAGGTCTAACACACAAAAAAAGTGCTCAATTAATTTCTTTTGAAAAAAAGTATTAAGAAATCAATAGACCAGGCATGGTGGCTCATGCCTGTAATCCCAGTGCTTTGGAAGGACAAGGTGGGCAGATTGCTTGAGCTTGGGAGTTCAAGACCAGCCTGAGCAACACGGTGAAACCCCATTTCTAAAAAAAAAAAAAAAAAATACAAAAATTAGCTGGAAATGGTGGTGTGCATCTTTAGTCTCAGCTACTGAGGAAGCTGAAGTGAGAGGCCTGGGAGGTTGCAGTAAGCTGAGATCATGCCACTGCACACCAGCCTGGGCAAGAGCCAGACCCTGTCTCAAAAACAAACAAACAAACAAACAAAAAAAAAAAGAAAGAAAGAAAAGAAAAGAAATTAATATATCCAAGTACATCCATTAAGATTCTGTTTTCCAACCTAAAGGGGCCATCTGGCCAGGAGATGTAAATAATGCAGAATGGGCAGATATTTGTACGGTGAGATTTGAAGGTTACCAAGTTCCCGGACCCTCTACTTTATAACAGCTTCTTCCCTGGCTACCACAGAGGTTGAAATTCCACCATCATAGTTACGTATTCCTTCAGGTTAGGAATAGCCCATAGCCCTTTGCCCAGGGCATCTGTTCCTTTATGAGAAAGGAAATGACCACTTCCTTTCTTCTGGTAACATCAATTTGACCTTCCTTCAGGCAACTACCTCCACTGCTCTCTAGTGCCTACCTTTCAGGTGGGGTTGACTCCAGACCAGGTTCCAGAGGTGGGAATATAACCCAGACCCTATCAGCTTACTCTAATCCCTGGTCACAGTGATTGGTCCAAGGATGGGCTTACATCTCAAATCCTTCTAATGAGACCCAACTTGGGAACTTTGCTGGAGCTGATAAGAAAGAAGTACTCTTTCACTGGAGTTGCTGGACTGGTAGGAAGAAAGCTGCTGGTGTCTCTCTTGCCACTTGGAGTGAAATGAATCCTGATGGCATTATTTGAGCATCTGTACCTAGCCATGCTTGAAAGCACATTTGGACTTCTCAGGTTGTAAACCAATACCTTTTGTTTGCTCAAGTGAGATTGTTAGATTTCTGTCACCCTCATGGAAAAGAAGCCAGATAGGCTTCTCCCTCTGCATTGCTCTCTACCTGCAGCCCAGGAGTAAACCCACTGACCTCTTTTCAACTGTTAGTGTGGAAGAGGGCAGTTACTGAAAAAAATTTTTTTTAAAAAAATGTTAAGACAAGGTCTCACTTTGTCACCCAGGATGGAGTGCAGTGGCACAATCATGGCTCCCTGTAGCCTTGACCTCCCGGGCTCAAGCAATCCTTCCACCTCAGCCTCTTGAGTAGCTGGGACTACAGGCATACACCACCAAACCCAGCTAATTTTTAAATTTTTAGTAGCGATGGGGTCTCGTGATGTTACCCAGGCTGCTCTCAAACTCCTGAACGCAAGCAATCTTTCTGCTTCAGCCTCCCGGAGTCCTGGGATTACAGACAAGAGCCACCATGCATGGCCTGAATAGGAATTTCGATGAGCAAAAGTATGTGATAAGACAGAAGTACTGTCAGGATGAGTTAACAGGTAGAGACTGTGGGCCTGGGTGGAAAATCCCTAGCGGGGAACCTACAGCAAGAGAATGCTGAAGAAGTAAAGATAATAAAAAGGGAAGATGAGAAGGCAACAGACCAACCTAATTTATTTCGTCACTAAACCAGAGATCCACAGGCTCTGCCCTGAGCCCCTGGATTACACAGGAAGTTTCAGAATTGCAGAACTGTCAAGTGTGAGCTTTGGGAGAAATCTCAGAGAGCATTCAAGCCACGCCTGCATTTTATAGAGGAGGAAATGGAAGGGGAGAAACTTGCCCATTATCCCACAGCTACTCTGTGGGCAGACGTAAAATTATTAGAATAGGGCCAGGTGTGGTGGCTCACACCTGTAATATCAGTACTTTGGGAGGCCAAGGTGGGTGGATCACCTGAGTTCAGGAGTTCGAGACCAGCCTGGCCAACATGGTGAAACCCCCATCTCTATTAAAAATACAAAAATTAGCCGGTCATGGTGACATGCACCTGTAATCCCAGCTACTCAGGAGGCTGAGGCAGGAGAATCGCTTGAACCTGGGAGGCGGAGGTTGCAGTGAGCCAAGATCTCGCCCACGCATTCCAGTCTGGGAGATGAGAGTGAAACTCCATCTCAAAAAAAAAAAAAAAAAAAAATTTAGAATCCATGCAGCTGACAAATATGATTCTGGAGTCATACAGGCCCAGATTGGAATCCTAGACTTACCATTAACAGCCAGTTGTCCTTAGGTTTTACTTAACCTCTCTGAATCTGTTTCATCTTCAGTAGAATGGGGATAATCATAGTATCTAAACTCTGAAGGTTATTGAAAAAATTTAAAAAGATTTTTCATGAGGCCAGGCATGGTGGCTCACATCTGTAATCCGAACACTTTTGGGAGACCAAGGCAAGTGGATCACCTGAGGTCAGGAATTCGAGACCAGCCTGGCCAACATAGTGAAACCCCGTCTCTACTAAAAATACAAAAATTAGCCGGTCATGGTGACATGCACCTGTAATCCCGGCTACTCAGGAGGCTGAGACGGGAGATCGCTTGAACCCGGGAGGCAGAGGTTGCAGTGAGCCGAGATCACACCACTGCACTCCAGCCTGGGTGACAGAGCAAAACTCCATCTCGAAAAAGAAAAAAAATTTTTCATGTGAAGGGTTTAGCTTAGTGCATGGCAATAACTCCCAGGCCTAGAGACAACGTAGAGACTAAGAACTCACCCCCTAGAAAAGTTGCCTCTGATGGAAGGTTTGAGGGAACTGTCAGAGCAGACCCTTTTTTTGAAGCACAGTTTCAGGATCCTGGTTAAAGGAGGAAGACAGTGGAAGGAAGGGGATACATTCTATTGGGATGCGGGATCAGGGGAAAAGGTAAGCAAGGAAAACAAGCACATGAAGGGGAAAAACCCTGTATTGGGGTGGGAGGGTAGATGGAATGAGCACGACATTCTGGATAAACTGTCATCCCTGATATAAACTAAGAGATGGAGAGAGGGATGGACACATTCTGGGGACCATGGCAGAAGGCAGGGGCGACTTGCCAAGAAGCAAGGAGAAAGTGGAATGTGTTGTTTCTGTGTGTAGCATGTCTGTGTCCGTCACCCCAACCTCTCTCGGGCTTCATTGGCAGCCCAGTGTGGTTCAGGACTGTAAGATGTCTTGCAGCCAGCCATTCTGGGGAGCAGGTTCTGAAATCATAGCCCCACACCCCTTCCTTGTCCTTCCCTCCCTTGGGCTGCCCCAACCTAAACAAGACAACCTGAGCAGGGGGGCCACACGCTGATGGAAAAATACACACTTGGCTGGAAAAGGAGCTTTATTTGTATGTGTTGAATTCCCGCAGCAGCCGAAGGATAAATAGCTAGTTCCAGCCTCAGCTGAGTCTGCCCACAAGGTGGGTGGTAAAATCTGTTCTTATTTAGATAGCTTTTGGGGAGAGGTAGAGAGGGGGGTTGGGGGCAGCAGGAGAGGGGAACTTGGAATCTGCAATGTTTATATGATCAGTCATGGATGTCATCTCTCTTTAATTAGGGGTTTGGAATTGAGAAACAGCTCAGCTTGCTTATCTAAGGAACAGAGCAGATTGGCAAGTTGGCAGTGGGCAGGGCAGCTCCTTAAGACCCACCTATGGTTGGTCTCCATCCCCCAGTGCCCTTGCTAAGCACTCAATAAATGTCAGCACCATGCCAGTCCCTGTACTGGATGCTTTACATGCATCATCTCATTCAATCCTCACAACAACCTCATGAGTCTCAAGCAGCAGCATCATCATCATCCCTTTTGCAGAGGTAAAACCTGAAAAAATAGAAGGACTGAGTACAAAGCTAAGGTCACACAACTTGTAAGCAGCACTGCCAGAGCTGAAATTGGGTCTCCTTGACCTAAGTCCATGCTTTTAGCCTTTTCCCATCCTTCCCTGAGCTGGGAGTAGGGAGCTGGGCGTAGGGAGCTGGGCTTTTAAATCCTCAGGCATGTCACTTCTGTTCTCCAGTCCAGTCCTCGGTACTTCAGGCAGAGAAATGGTTGGATGACTTCTAATAGCTTTCGGCTCTGGTGTTTCCTGTGATTAGAGAGAAAAGTTCCTTGTAGCCACTATATCCCCAGTGCTTAGAGTGAGACAATATACACATTAGAAAATGAACACATTTCCAGATAGGTACAAGTGCTATAAAGAAAATTAATTAGGGTAATAGGTTATGGACCCGAGAGTACCTGAGGATCTAGGGCTCCTTTAGATGGGATAGAAAACGACTTTCTGATGCAGCTACATTCAAGCTGCGACTATCCTGGGGAATGTAGGAGGCAGAGGAAATAGCGTATGTGAAATCCCTGAGGTAGGAATGAGCTAGGTGTGTTCAAGAGATTGAAAGGACTGTGTGGATGGAGGAGTGTAAGGTATAAGGGGTTTGAGGGTATGCAATGAGGATGGACATACAAGGCAAGCAGGGGTCAGATCATGCGGGGTCTTATGGGTCAGGGAAGGAGACTAGGCTTTTAATGGCAAGATGAAGCCACTTGGAGGAATGAAGCCAAATCCAACTTACATTGTCAAAAGATTATTCTTGCTGCTGTGAAGAGCATGGAGTGTCAAAGGTCAAGAATGGGGGCAAGGAAACAAGATAGAAGGTTATGGCTAAAGTGCAGGTGAGAGAACTAGTGTTGTAAGTAGCGGTAGGGAAAAGTAGCTGGTAGAGCTGACCAGACATGGTGATAGAAGTGTAAGGGGTTTTGTCCTACAGGAGGTGCTCTTTTCCTACAACTTAGGGACTACTCCCTAAGTCCATCTCTCACTTCATATCTGGGTTTAGCCCAGAGCAATCAGCACATGGCATTTCCCTGGCAACAGTGATTGCTTTCAGGGCGGTCCACAGGGACTTTTGTTTCACGGAAAGTAGAGTCTCCTGGCCTGGCTGGATAGAAAGTACACAACCCCAACTGCTGCTGGTAGTCATCCTAGGAGGGAAAGAAACTTAGGGAACAAACAGCCTAAGAGAAAACTGATACTATGGATGGCAGACAGAAAGAGACCAAGATCTTGATGATATTGTTGAGCCTTTGAATTCACCAACCCAGACATTCACTTTAGCCCTGGACTTTCTATTTAGTAAGGCGATGAACTTCTTTCATTATCGCCAGTGTGAGTTGAATTTCACTCACAACTGTAAGTATCCTAATTGATATACTAATGGTATCTAGGAACTCCAAACCTGACTTAAGTATGCATAAGCATAGGAAATAAGCCTGGAATAGAATTAATTCCTGGGCTTTAAAAAAAGGCCAGTAACTGATTTTGAAAAGTGGGTTCAAAAATACTGTAGACGTTAGAAATCTGTATTTTTAGCTTCTGCCATGACCTGTCATTAATGGATTATATAAATTCATACTTCTTTTCTTTGCATGAGTCCAACCACCACATAAGCAGTATGGCAGGCTGCTGCTCAGTAAAGAGTACAAGGTAATTCATAGGTAGAAGAATGAAAGGTGCTTATTCAGAGATGCATTTTACATGCATGGTGCCTAGCCTAGGTAAAAAATCATCATTGCTACACTGTGATATGGACAAGGGCATTACAGTCTTCAGTCATCTGCCTAGGCAAGTCCAGTATCTATAATACCTTTCTCAAGGCCAGGCATGGTGGCTCACGCCTGTAATCCCAGCACTTTGGGAGGCTGAGGCGGGTGGATCATGATGTCAGGGGTTCGAGACCAGCCTGGCCAACATGGTGAAACCCCATCTCTACTAAAAATACGAAAATTAGCTGGGTGTGGTGGTGTGCGTCTGTATTCCCAGCTACTCAGGAGGCTGAGGCAGGAGAATTGCTTGAACCCCGGAGGCGGAGGTTGCAGTGAGCCGAGATCGCATCATTGCATTCCAGCCTGGGTGACAGAGCGAGGCTCCGTCTCAAAAAAAAAAAAAAAAAAAAATACATTCCTCAAAGTCTTAGCTTGGCCTGGGTGATCTCCTCCTACTTCAGCTGATTTCCGCTCAAATCTATTATCTCTGTCATTTAAATAGAATTATAAAGATAAGTCAAGTGTATTACAAAATCATGAGTAGGGAATTCAAGTTTGACACCAAATTGTCCAGAGTGGTACTTGCCATAAAATGATGCTGGAGAGAGGAAATCCCTACTTACATTTTTATGAGTATTCGGTTAATCTCACATCCAATTTTCTCACCATTTCATTCTCAAACACTAGCATAATACTTGGCACATAGTAGGTGTTCAATAAGTATTTGTTGAACAAATGAAAGTTTTATCACAGAATTCTGGTCAGCTATGTAAATCACAAAAAGTGAAAGCTGCAAAAAAATAAATTTGCAAAAGGATCTATTATCTTCTTACCACATTATTTTAAGACCTCAGAAAAGCTATCATCCCTGAAAGCGTAAGGGTAACTGAATTGTTTCTACAGCTATTTTACATCTGTGTCAAACATTCAGTGTCCCTAGCGGTGCTGGGAAGTTGGCAAACTAAAGGACAACAATTCCAAATATTTTAATGTTCTGATTATATACCTTTCTGGCCAGTTTACTCCCAGACACACATTCAGGATAAACACATACTCAACAATAAATGACTATTTATTTTTCAGGTTTAAAAGATTTCAAAATACATATGTACAAGATAAATAAACTACACAAAAATTATGTCATCAAATATATTTTTTAAAAAATTCAAGGTAGGCAACTTAGATCACCTTTGCAAAGAACACATTAACTAAGATGAACCAGGACAAGTTCCCTAAACATCAGGATGAAATTTCTTTTCTATGCCTACTAGCTGACTGGCCTTCCTTTTCTGTGTTGAGTTGTGTACTTTGGAGTCACCAGCCTCTGGTATATTATCAAGCATCTCTTCCTCATCAACCTAAAAAGGAGGAGACAGGGTGAAATACAGTAAGGTTCACACAAATGCCAGGATGGAGAAAAATGAAGCTCTGTAATATTATTTCCATGTACTTCTTTGCTGCAAGATTTATATACAGCATTGTGCATATGATGTTCTCTCAAAAACATCTTCCTCAATTTTTTTGTTTTAATTTTTATTTCTTTTTACAAGTAACAACTGCTATTTAACTCAATCTGAAAGATGGTATAACTCAGCAAGAACCATCATGTGCTAACTTCCATGTTCCTGTAATTTGCATTTTGCTAAATGAGGAAATTCTATCAACCTGAAGTTTTTCCTTCAACCTTCTTCCACGAATGGTCCCATAAGAAAAGTTTCCCCCATCTCTGCAACTAGTCCCTGCAAATATAGATTCTTCTCAGTGTTAAAAGGACACCTTAGAAAAAAAGAATCTGAGACACCACCCCGCTATCCTTGCTATCTGTAATATAAAAAAAAATTAACCAGATGCTGCCTGCCCTCTAGTGTTGCCAACAGATGACAACTGTTATGAAACATCTACTGTTGGTTGAGCTATTAGGCTATTTTGCTGAAATTATTTAGAAGGTTGCAATAGGAGATAAAGATCAGGCATTCTAGAGTTCAGTACAAATTTGGCAAATCCAAAAAACATTATTTATACATATATACTTTATACTATATATACTTAATTAACTAACAATAGTAGCAAACATCATACCTTTTGTTTCTGTCTTGCATGCTTCTCTGTCCACTGTCTGGCATTCTTGAGGAAGACTGGCTTATTATATTTAAATTCTGAGGACTGAGATGAAATCAAAGAGTTAATGGAGAAAAAAATGATTTGCAGTGGTCAGTTAGCGCTGCTGCAGCTATCCTCACACAGGGAGAGTTAGCGGTATAGACAAGGTAGGATATATGTTGCAGAGGAAAATGGGGATATTTACTATGTCAGCCATGAGCGGGTCATCAGGGTTGGGTTCTGACATGAGCAGCTGAATAGAGGTCAACACAGTTGCGATGTTGAGGGATGGTCTCCAAGCACCCTATACACAAACAGATAAACAGTTGCTTTTATATTATAATGTGACACTCTAATTCAAGTTTAATAGATGAAGAAAACAGAATGCTGTAGAGTCAACCATTTACCCACAACTCACTTTTGGTGGCAGTTTGAGAACATCCAGACAAATCCTTCCAGCAGAATCAATGTTTGGATGATAAATTGGAGTGAGAAATCGGATCTGAGGAGGTTCAAATGGGTACCTATGAAAGAATAAGACAACAGGTAATTTTCATTATATAATTTTGCTTCTAAATACATTTAAAATAGTTTCTTGGTCACAATAATGTTGTGTATTATAGAAATGTCAGGGAGCCAGCCTTTGGGAGGAAAACTGTCCTTCCTCCTAAATTTTCATTATGAAAATTTACAATAAATCAGTTTGAAATAGCAGTACTGAAAACATCCATTTATCTACCACCTGGATTCAAGCCACTTTACCTTTTAAATACTAGAGCATATCTTCTAAGAATAAGAACATTTTCCCATATAAATGCAATACTATTACTCCTATGAAAAATTTAAGAACTAATTCCCTAATACCATTTACTGTTCAGATTTCAATTGATTTCAATTGTTCTCCCCAGTTTTTGTTTTTTTATAGCTGGATTTTTCAAAACAGTACTCAATTACAATTTATACATTGCATTTGGTTATTATGTATCTTTTGTGAGACAACAGACCTTGCAAAGTTCCCAGTCTATTTTTAGAACTGATGCACCACATGATTATTAAGCTATTCTCTCAAGACTTTAACAAGTTTGGCCAGGATCTGACCTAGTGATTACATACCTATGTTTCAACTGTTATATAGTCATTTCTCCCCTTCTCAGTTCTGTACAAAACTACAACTGTAACTTACCTGATGAGAGCCTTAAAGGAGACTTGAATTAAAAGGGACCTTAATCATAAAAAAAATGAGATCATGGTCTTTGCAGGAACAGAAAGCCAAATACCACATGCTCTCATTTATAAGTGGGAGCTAAATGATAAGAACATATGGACACAAAGAGGGGAACAACAGACACTGGGGCTTACCTGAGAGTGGAGGGTGGGAGGACAGAGAAGGGCAAAACTACTGGACACTAGGCTTAGTACCTGGGTGACGAAATAATCTGTACAACAAATCCCCGTGATATCATGAGTTTACCTATGTAACAAACTTGCACATGTACCCCGGAACCTAAAATAAATGTTAAAGAAAAAGTGAGGAGGAGCTTAATATTAAGAAAGCACAGTAGTGGTTGCCAGGGGCTGAGAGCAGGGAGAAAGGGGGAGTTAGAGTTTAATGGCTATGAAGTTTCAGTTTGGGAGGATGAAAAGTTCTGGAGATAGATGCTGGTGATGGTTGCACAACTATGTGAATGTATTTAATACCACTGAACTGTACACTTAAAAATGGTCAACATTATGTTATGTATATTTTACCACAATTGAAAAAGTGAGGGGGTCTTTGATGTGATCTGGCCCATTATTCCGGAGAAGGAAACTGAACTCCAGAGAGATAAAATAACTTGGTCATGGTCACATTAAGTCATGATAAGGCCAGGATTAAAACCTAGTCCTTTATGCTCTATCTACTACATTGCTCTGTCTCCCAATAAATGCACTTTACCACGTAGGTTGAGAAGCTGATTCATACTAACCTCTCAGGAATGATAACTTCTAGTTTAAAAACACCTTTCTCATAAGGTGTGTTGGCTCCACCTAATATTTCTTAAAAGAAAAGAGAGAGAAAGAAAAAATTAAAAGGGAATCAGATCATTTGAATTACCACCATATGGAGCTAATGAGGTCTATGGTCCTAATAGAGAAACTAGGCCTAGGACAATAATTCTCTCTCAGGACTTTAACAAGTCCTCATGCAACACACCACAATGCTAATGTACTCAAAAAGTTAATGGTGTCAAAGGACATATAGAAAATCTAAAGCAGAAGTTGCAAAATGTTGGCCACAAGACCAAATACAACCTACAGATTTGTTTTGTTTGGACTGCAGTATTCTAATCATGTATGTTTCCCATCTGGTTTCACAGATATTTGAGATGGATATCTTTGATCTAAACACTGCTTCACTGCTTTAAATCTTGGCTATATATCAGCAGAAGGTATAATAAAAAGTCAAAGAAGCAAGAAATGTGAAGCAAACCTTTTATAAATGTAAACAAATTAGGGTAGAAAGACGGTAGGGCACTCTGACCTTATAACTGCTCCTTACTTTAGAAGAATATACAAAATAGTTTATTTCAGCACAATCTTCAATAGGGTCATGACTTCCATCATATACATGATTTGATACCTACGAGCTCGCAGATCATCCATTTGGTCTTTATCTTGCCAACATGTGATGCCTGGGGGTGGCTCTGTGGCTAACATGTGCAGCTCTCTCTTCAGACGTGAAGCTCTCTGCATGATCCCCAAGTAGAAGAAACCACACACAGTTCACTGCTCCACACTAAGAGCTGGCTGGGATGTACTGGAGGAGAAAAGAAGTGACCATAAAATCATCAGCAATAATGACTATGAAGTTTTCAGCAAACAGTTTCAATGTAGTGAGGGTAGGGGACAGAGTCCTCTTTCGAGACACAGTTTCACTCTGTCACCCAGGCTGGAGGGCAGTGACACCATCTCAGCTCACTGCAACTTCTACCTTCTGGGTTTGAGCAATTCTCGTGCCTCAGCTTCCAGAGTAGCTGGGATTACAGGTGTGCGCCACCATGCTCAGCTAAGTTTTGTATTTTTAGTAGAGACAGGGTTTCGCCATGTTGGCCAGGCTGGTCTCAAATGCCTTGACCTCAGGTGATCCGCCTGCCTTGGCCTCCCAAAGTGCTGGGATTACAGGCATGAGTCATTGCACCTGTTTTTTTTTTTTTTGGAGGCAGGGTCTTGCTCTGTCAACCAGGCTGGAGTGCAGTGGCACAATCTCAGCTCACTATAACCTCTACCTGCTGGGCTCAAACGATCCTCCCATCTCAGCCGCCTACGTAGCTGGAAGTACAGGTGTGTGCCACCACGCCAGGCCAAGATTCCTCTTATTAATCTCTATTCTGACAAGGGAATCTGAGTTTTTTCCATTCCCTTCTTGTGAACATTTATCTACTCAAGCAAATATGTTTTTAAAATAAAGAATTAAAAATGTTGGCTGGGCGCGGTGGCTCACGCCTGTAATCCCGGCACTTTGGGAGACCAAGGCATACAGATCACGAAGTCAGGAGATCGAGACCATTCTGGCTAACATGGTGAAACCCTGTCTCTTTAAAAATACAAAAAATTAGCCGGGTGTGGTGGCGGGCGTCTGTAGTCCCAGCTACTTGGGAGGCTGAGGCAGGAGAATGGTGTAAACTCGGGAGGCGGAGCTTGCAGTGAGCTGAGATCGAGCCACTACACTCCAGCCTAGGCTATAGAGCAAGAGTTTGTCTCAAAAAAAAAGAAAAGAAAAGAAAAAATTAAAAAAGCAAAAAGTTCTACAAAAAATAAAAACACTAAAGGTTTTAAATAATGGGTGTTTCCACTGATAAATAATAAACTCATGAGGCCAGGCCTGGGTCTGATTTTGCTTACTATTGTAGCCTTAATATGCCTGACATAGTAAGGGACTTGACAAATATTAGCTGTTGTAAGGAAGTCGACATATGCTTTGTGAGAGCAAGAATGGTAAAGACAGTCAACATTCTCGGGTACAAACAAATGTTAAATATCTGAGGTTCTCTCCATGTATTATGGATTCCACCTTCTCTCAATCTTCAGGGATACTAGTCCATCAATTATTCCATCTTTCTCACCCTCAATATTCAAATATGCTCAAAATCTCTCTCACCTAAAACCAACACCCACACACATATTCACCCAACACTCTTCTCAACTCTAGTTCTCCCTCTAACTACTAACCAAGCAAAGGACACCAATCCTTTTTTTTTTTTTTTTTTGAGAAGGAGTCTCGCTCTGTCACCCAGGCTGGAATGCAGTGGTGCAATCTCGGTTCACTGCAATCTTCGCCTCCTGGGTTCAAGCAATTATCTGCCTTAGCCTCCTGAGCAGCTGGGATTACAGGTGCCCGCCACCACACCTGGCTAATTTTTGTATTTTTAGTAGAGATAGGGTTTCACCATCTTGGCCAGGCTGGTCTTGAACTCCTGACCTTGTAATCCACCCACCTCGGCCTCCCAAAGTGCTGGGATTACAGGTGTGAGCCACCGTGCTCAGCCAACACCAATCCTTTAATATGTGTTACAAATATCCCCTAGTTTGTGCTTATCTTTCCATGTTGTACATGGTGTCTTTCAATGAACACATACTCTTAACATAATCTTAAAATCTCTTCCTTTACATTTATACTTTGTGTATTAAATTTTTCCTTACCCCCAAATGTAGGGATATTCCTAGTCTTCAAATATTTTATAATTTTGCTTTTCAAATTTAAATATTGAATCCACTAGGAACTGAATTTTATGCATAGTGAGTGAGGTGGGGGCCCAATTTAAAGTTTTTCCTCATATGAATAGTCAATTGTTCTAACACCATTTACTGAATGTCCATCCTTTCCCTGCTGATATTACCATAAATTAAATTTCTATATGTATGCATTTGTTTTGGGACTCTTGAATTTGTTCCATCGGTCAAGTGGATTTCTGAGACAATACTCCACTGTTTGATTTACTATAGCTTATTCATTTTTTATTATTTATTTTTTTCCCCAGCTTTACTGAGGTATATAACTGGCAAATACAAATTGTATATATTTAAGGTGTATAATGTGATGTTTTACTGTAGCTTATCCACCTGGTCTTTTTCTTCGGTAATGACTTCTTCTTGACTCTTTGCTCTTCCACATAGATTTGAGAATCAGTTCATAAGTCCATAAATATATACATAAATATGTATATATGAAATTATAATCCAAATCGTAACAGGGTTCTGTGATTTGGATTGTAATTTTATTGATGCTATAGACCAATTTGGAGATAACTGATATCTTTATGATATTGAATCCTAAGATCCATGAACACGCTGTTTCAGTCTTTTTTTGATGCTTTCCAAAGGTTTTATAATTTTCTCTACAAAGCTTTACCTAACTTTTGTCAGACTGATTTCTAAGTACTTTATATTTTTGCTATCTTTTCGAAAACACTACTTACTACCCATTTCTTACTGATACATGTAAATCTAATTGATTTTTTAATTTTTTTGAGACGGAGTTTCACTCCTGTTGCCCAGGCTGGAGTGCAATGGTGTGCTCTTGGCTCACCACAGCCTGCACCTCCCCAGTTCAAGCGATTCTCCTGCCTCAGCCTCCTGAGTAGCTGGGATTACAGACATGTGCCACCAGGCCTGGCTAATATTGTATTTTTTTTAGTAAAGACAGGGTTTCTCCATGTTGGTGAGGCTGATCTTGAACTCTCAAACTCAGGTGATCCACCCGCCTCAGCCTCTCAGACTGCTGGGATTACAGGCGTGAGCCACCTCGCCCAGCCAATCTAATTGATTTTTAACCAAAGACTTAGTAATGGTAATGATGAATCTATTTGGGGTGGGGAGCGGTCTGGGAATGGTAATTCCACACTGACAATCATATCATCCACATATAATCAGTTTATTTCTTCCCATCTAATTCTTTTCCTGCCTTCTATTCTGGCAGTAACTTCCAGTACAATGTTGAAAACAAAAGCTGATAGCTAGGCCAGACATGCTGGCATAATCCCAGCTACTCAGGAGGCTGAGGTGGGAGGATGATCTGAGCCTGGAGAGATGGAGGCTGCAGTGAGCCATGATTGTGTCACTGCACTCCAGCCTGTGTGGCAGAGTGAGACTGTCTCAACAATAGCAAAAAAAAAAAAAAAGAAAGAAAGAAAAGCTGACAGTTGGCATTCTTGTCAGATTTCTAACCTTAAAGGGAAAACTTTTAACACTATGCTAATCAATAAGACTGGCCTATAACTGTCCTTTCTAATTTTGTCTTTATTAGGTATCAAGGTTATTGCAGCCTCCTAAAACGAGTTAGGGAGTGTTGCCTGGGTTCATGCCATTCTCCTGCCTCAGCCTCCCAGTGGCTGGGATTACAGGCGCTCGCCACCACGCCCAGCTAATTTTTTGTATTTTTAGTAGAGA
>NW_012123043.1:5066589-5068542 GCF_000951035.1 Colobus angolensis palliatus
CAGGCATGGTGGCTCACACCTGTAATCCCAGCACTTTGGGAGGCCAAGGTGGGTGGGTGACTTGAGGTCAGGAGTTTGAGACCAGCCTGGCCAACTTGAGGAAACCCCGTCTCTATTAAAAATACAAAAATTAGCAGGGTGTGGTGGATCATGCCTGTAATCCCAGCTACTTGGGAGGCTGAGGCAGGAGAATGGCTTCAACCCAGAAGGCGGAGGTTGCAGTGAGCCAAGATCGTGCCACCGCATTCCAGCCTGGGTGGCAGAGCGAGACTCTTTCTGGAAAAAAAAAACAAAAAAAAAAACCAGTCTGTGCAACAAAGGAGATCCCCATCTCTTAAAGTATATGGGAGGACATGCATAGGTTATATGCAAATACTACACCATTTTATATCTGGGACTTGACCTTTGGTGGATTTGGGATCCGCAGGACGTCCTGGAACCATCCCTCATAGATACTGAGGGCTGACTGTACATTAAAATATCACAAGTATAAAGTGTACCTTTATATAAAATGAGAACAGTGGAAAGCCATGGCAAAAGTATTAGAACAAGCAAGGCAATTTCTCCCAAGGAATCAACCAGACTCCAGCCTCACTATATTAACCAAAATTGGCATATGCCATTCTGTGGCTCAAATGCCACGAATAACTGCCTATTTTTCAGGGTATAAAGGTTCTTTACAATCTAACCCTTATATCCCGCCTTATATCCAGTATCTACTTTCCACAAACTCGTGCTTCAGCCACACTGCCCTATTCCTGCTGCTCATAAAAGTATTATTCTTTCACACCTTTAGATAAGTACGTATTAAATCACAACTCCTTCTCCAGTAATGCATCCCAACCCCTCACACCTCTTCAACGTCACCCTCTGTGAGTCCACATCTATTTGCATCGTGTTCTAATTCATCTGATAGTTTCTTCTCCTTAGGGGGAATTCCTTGACGGCAGGTCCCTAGTCTTTTTTTTGGTATCAAATCTGCAGTAAATTTGGATAATTAATGAACGAAATGTGGGTTTCGACCAGACGTTGAAGAAGGCAAAAGAACAGCCAGTGCACACACAACCTGCAGCGAGTACTGGGCTGTTACGTCCTTTCTAGTGGCAAATTTCTCCCTGCCGTGGCAGGAGGACGGCTAGGGGGAGCTCTCACCACGATTTCATGCAAAGATACTGTGAGACCCTCCGCTCAACTGTGGCTTTTCTGAGGCTCTCCTTTCAGAGGAGACGAAAACTCCCATGTTGGGCAGACACAGGACTCCTTCCCCCCAAGACTCAGTGACCTCCTCCGGTGTACGTTCTTTCAGATGGGGAACCGGAATACTCTCCTTACTTACCTGCCCGGACACCCCTCACAACGCAGCAACTGGCGGACCAACTTGGTACCAGCGCCTGCGCGACCTCGGACGGTTGGCGTGGCTCCGCCCCCTGTCTGGAGAAGATTGTGATTGGCCCACAGTAACCCCCGGGAAAGAAGCGCAGCCACCGCTCCTCTCTATTGGCCAGCGCTCTGAACGTTCGCGCATTCAAACGAGAGCGCGCACCGGGCGCAGCCATTCAGCGTCCTACACCCTGCGGCTCAACCCTGAGACGACATCCGGGGGTCCAAGTTCGGGGGTTACGAAGTCGGCTCTGTCAGACCAAGGAAGGAGCTGGAAATCGTTTCTTAGCAAGAACAATGAAAGGAATCAGAAATATTTAATCTGGAAAAGAGAATATGTGATAGCTGTCTTCCTTTAAGTATTTTTCACATGGGAGATTTTACTACTTCAGAGGACACATTTATTCAGAGGACACATTTAAGGACAACGGATGAAAGTGTAAGAGATGCAGAACTTAGCTAAATAAAGCATTCTATCAATTAGAACTCTGAAGAACAAAATAGGTAAACGTAGCGGGTAGTGAATTCCTTCATCACTGGAAATGTTCAAGTGGAAGTTTTTTTTTTTTTTTT
>NW_012123043.1:5074879-5075244 GCF_000951035.1 Colobus angolensis palliatus
GTAGATGAATGTTTTCATGGCAGTTTTTTGGCCGAGCCTGTAAAATTAATTAGATTATAATAATTATTACTACTTTCAATAATCATACAGCCAGAAGGTATATTCTTTTCTCTCCAAGTAGGTATGCACTTAAACTATCCAAGGAATTTAGCTACTTACACTTTTCTGTAAAATCTCCAAAGAAGGTATTACACTCTTACTTCCAAAGGAAAAAAAAAAAAGAAAAGAAGCAAATAAAACAGGTATGGTAAGGAAGTACTTCTGGTTTCCTGGAACTTCCTTATATTGAGACTGAATTCTTGGCCTGGCGCGGTGGCTCACGCCTGTAATCCCAACACTTTGGTAGGCCGAGGCAGGTGGATCAC
>NW_012123043.1:5077225-5081599 GCF_000951035.1 Colobus angolensis palliatus
GAGACTCCGTCTCAAAAAAAAAAAAAAAAAAAAAGAATACCCTACTAAAGCATATGGCGGGTAGACACAGTATTATTAAACATAATAATTTTTACATTTATATGTCACTTTTCTTTTAAGGTTTTCAATTCAATAATTAATTGTTTCCTTAACGTATGATTTCCACTTCATTTCAGGGGGAATTTAGGAACAGGCAAATTTTCACATGACAGAATATAATAAAGTTTCCCTTTACAATACCCCGATCATTTTGCAACATTTTTTAATGAAAAATTTTAAACATACAGAAATGTTAAAAAATCTAATATTTGCATATGTACTCCTTCATTAATGGGTAACACATTTAATTATATTTTGTTCAGGGCTAGAGCACTGGAGGTTATAATTATTAAATCAATCTGACTGGCCGGATGCAGTGGCTCATGCCTGTAATACCAACAGTTTGGGAGACTGAGATGGGTGGATCACTTGAGCCCAGGAGCTCAAGACTAGCCTGGGCAAAATGGCAAAACCCTGTCTCTACAAAAAATACAAAAGTTAGCCAGGCATAGTGACACAGGCCTGTAGTCCCAGCTACTTGCGGGGCTGAGATGGGAGGATCGCTTGAGCCTGGGAGGTTGAGGCTACACTGATCCATGACCATGCCATAGGTGACAGAGTGAGACCCTGTCTCAAACAAAACAGAACAAAACAGACAGATATATGTTTTTTAACCCAGTCTTGGGGAATATAAGAATGTCCTATTTGCTACCTTAGGAATTTAGTATGATTTAGTATGCTTGATAGTATCTTTCTCTAGCTTTGAAAAAAAAAAATCATGGGCCAGGTACAGTGGCTCAGGGCTGTAACCCCAACACTTCGGGAAGCCGAGGCAGGAGGATCGCTTGTGTCTAGGAGTTCCAGACAAGCCTGGGCAACATGGTGAGACCTTGTCTCTATAAAAAAATAAAAAAAAAAGCGGGTGTGGTGGTGGGCACCTGTAGTCCTAGCTACTTGGGAGGCTGAGGTGGGAGAATCACTTGAGCCCAGGAGGTTGAGTCTGCAGTGAGCCATGATTGTGCCACTGCACTCTGCCTGGGTGACAGAGTGAGACTCTGTCTCAAAAGAAAAGAAATAAAAATCATGGAAGACATCTATTCTGTCTTGTAAAAATTTAAGATATATGAAAAGAGTAGAGGAGGAGGAGGAGGAGGGAGAAGGAAGAGAAATTATTTATTGGGATGCAATATGTGCCAAAGATAGTATTAGGCATCCTTGCATGTATTATTTCATTTGATCCACACGACTACCCTGTGAGATATTATTCCCATTTTACACATAAGAAAACTGGCTCAGAGAAGTCAAGTAATTTGTCTACGGCTGTGAATTCAATTTAAATTCACAGCTTAAACTCTTTTCACTACATCTGAATGCATCATTTTCAAGATCTTTTCTGGGCCTGGAGTAAGTTGACAGTATTTATGTAAAACATGTAATACTGTATCTGTATGTATGCTCCTCCTCCCCACGCACATTCACATTTACTGTGATAAATACACATGTTAATAAAACCCTGGACTAAAAACTAGGATATAGAATCCAGTCGTTTAGGTACTTAATGTTTAGTTCTCCCCTCCAGAAAATAGGAATAATTACTGCGTCTCTTCCACTCCAAAGAATTGATGTCATAGTTAGGGAGTTAAGATTAGTTACCAGTCATAACAAGAATAAACTACGACTCCCAAAATGCCCAGAGGAAGAGGTTGACGCCAGTCCAGGAGACAGTTTCAGCTTTAGGGCAAAGGTGACCTCACTGGTTCCCGTGGCGAAGGAGCCGCCGGTCCTCGCCTTTTTTCTGATGCATCCAGGGATTTGTAGTTCCCTTACGGCCACCAAGTGCACTTAGGGCAGGCCTCTTACTACGAGTCCCGTGATGATCCGAGGCCGGGCAGCGCCTGCGTATTGAAGCCAAGGGAGCGTGCGGGCGGTGCTAGTAGCGGGAGGAGTAAAGATGGCGGCGCGAGGGTCTCCGCCCTCTGCTCCCGGCTGAAGCGCTCTGAGGGAGGCGGCAGCAGCAATCCGAGCCCCAACAGTAATTTAGTGTTGGTAGTTTTGGCAGCAGCTGCCGAGGCCGGAGCAATGGCGGAGCTGGAGCACCTAGGAGGGAAGCGGGCAGAGTCGGCGCGAATGCGGCGGGCAGAGCAGCTTCGGCGCTGGCGGGGCTCGCTGACGGAGCAGGAGCCCGCGGAGCGACGAGGCGCGGGGCGGCAGCCGCTGACCAGGCGCGGGAGCCCCAGGGTCCGCTTCGAGGACGGTGCTGTCTTCCTGGCCGCCTGCTCTAGCGGGGACACCGACGAGGTGAGAAAGCTTCTGGCAAGAGGTGCTGATATCAACACAGTCAACGTGGACGGCTTGACAGCCCTGCACCAGGTAACTCCTTTCTCGGTCTTAGAGGCGTCCAGTCTCCTACAGATGTGCCTTTGACCCTGCGAGCCGCCCCATGGGGTGTATCAGTGTTGCCGCCGAGTCCTTCTGCATTGACACTGCCCTTTTGGGCTAATCGGTTTCATTTTTGGCCAGCTTCCTCCACTAATCAAGTCTTTTTCTGATCCCAGGATCTCTCTACCTGAAGGAATAGTGTCACCCCGCTGCTTGGTCAGTGTTTGTGTTTCCCTCCACCTACTTGTGTTGTCATGGTTACTGGTGATTTTTGTCCCTGATCTTATCCCTATAGATTAGTTATCTTCACTTATGTCTGGTTGGCGTGCCTGCACGCCGTGTCACTCATAGGCACAGTGTCATTTGTCTGATGCCCTTTCAGAAAATTCAGTTGTTGTGTGTCCCCATTATAGAATATCTTAGATCACTTAAAGAGTAAAGCCCTATACTGGGTAAAGACAAGCAGGTCTGAAACCACACCTCTTGTTTTGTTGATTTGTAGGACTTCAAAACAGTTCGTGTCGCCTCTAGGCTATAGCTCCTAGAACACCCCGGACCTCGTTGTTATAGGTATCTTAACTTTCTTCTCAGCAGTGCTACCTCCCCGAGAGCTTCCTATGGAGAACTAAGTTATTGAATTACTTCTGTCTGTTTGATACTTATGAAATAGCTTTTCTGTTTTTCTATTTTTTTTTTCTAAAGCGCTCTATAGAAATCCCATGCCCTATACATAGCTATACTATATGGATTGTGGATAATCTGTGCTTGGTAACGACACCTTTAGTTCATCACCTAATGCAGCAATATTCTCTATCTACTGACTGCCATGACTAACTACACCCTCTCGCCTCAAATGGAACTTCATCAGTTATTTTGGTGAGCTGAGAGCCGGACACCCACTCTTAATCTTTTGTCTTTTTCTTCTTCTGCCGTCTGTGCAAAGTGAATGTATTGGCATGAGAATCCACTTCTAAATAATAACTCAACTTTATGTCAGACCACTTCCCTAAATATATTTAGTCAATAGCTTAAAGTTACTTCTCAGTATGTTTGCAACCCTTCTCTTTCAGGTAGAAAAAACTTTTTCACCTTAATTTGTACCCATTTTTTTTTTCCTGCTCATAATATTTCCCTATCTAAGGTAGTAACCAATATTTGCAGAGTGCTTTGCTGTTTGATTTCATATGTCTTACCCCATGTGAGTTTCAGCAGTGATCCTTTGAAGTAAGTGTGGCAGGTAGTGTTGTTATTCTCATTTTACAGATGAGGAAACTGAAGCTCAGGAAAATTATTTGTGCAAAGTTAGAAAGTAAAGAAGTGACCAATAGGCATGGACTTTTCAGATATACATCCCAGAGATCTATATCCCACTTAATAAGGAGCTGAATGTAAAATGAGATAAAAGCTAAGAGAACCACATTAAATTTTAAACTTTACATTTCTGAACTATTTGGGAAGGTGAATTCTTGTTTTTCTTTTTCTTTTTTTTTTTTGAGACGGAGTCTTGCTCTGTTGCCCAGGCTGGAGTGCAATGGCGAGATCTTGGCTCACTGCAACCTCCGCCTCCTGGGTTCAAGTGATTCTCCTGCCTCAGCCTCCCAAGTAACTGAGATTACAGGCACCTACCAACATGCCTAGATAATATTTGTATTTTTGGTAGAGATGGGGGTTCACCATCATGGCCAGGCTGGTCTCGAACTCCCAACCTCAGGAGATCCACCTGCCTTGGCCTCCCAAACTACTGGGATTATAGGTGTGAGCCACTGTGCTCAGCTTAGTAATCTATTGAAATAAGAGAAGAAGGGGATGACAGCTATTAATTTTTTAACATCTATAAATGCAATATAAGTGTTCCTTTCAATTTATAGGGCTGACAAGGAGTTAAATTGAACAGGTATACTCAATTCTAGACAAATTCAGCTAAAAATTAAGCTGCTTAAAGATTTGAGGTCTTCT
>NW_012123043.1:5081649-5083623 GCF_000951035.1 Colobus angolensis palliatus
TTTATAGGGCTGACAAGGAGTTAAATTGAACAGGTATACTCAATTCTAGACAAATTCAGCTAAAAATTAAGCTGCTTAAAGATTTGAGGTCTTCTGTTGAGAAATTATATCTTTGAATCCAGACAACGGGCCTTTATTGGCTTCAGAACATTGCAAGTCAGTTTCCAAAGAGTTACAATATGTTTTTCCATGACTTGGAGAAGTTTTTGTTGTTGTTGTTGTTTTTTAAAAAAACAAAACAAAACAGAGTCTCACTCTGTCTCCCAGGCTGGAGTACAATGGTGCAGTCTCGGCTCACTGCAACCTCTACCTCCCAAGTTCAAGCTATTCTCATGTCTCAGCCTCCCAAGTAGCTGGAACTATAGGTGCCTACCACCATGCCCGGCTAATTTTTATATTTTTAGTAGAGATGGGGTTTCACCATGTTGACCAGGCTGGTCTCAAACTCCTGGCCTCAAATGATCTGTCCACCTCGGCCTCCCAAAGTGCTGGGATTACAGGCATGAGCCACCATGCGTGGCCGACCTGGAGAACTCCTAAGGTACGTAAAAGACTGTTTTCAAATGTGAGACTGGAGCTGTCGGTAGCTGAACCACCTACTTTACAACAGATTCACCTTCTGTGAAATGCAGAGTAAGTGGTATAATTATCTGAATTATTTATTTAAAATATCCATCTATTATACAAGCATGATATAAATTATCTGGATAATTGCTTCTTTTCTCTCTTTTGACCATGGCCACTTGACCAACTGTGGATTATTGTCTTGGCATGTTAGAAGCCCCCAGATAATACTGGGGGACAGTTTTTCTCCACCTACAACGTCACAGTAGATGATTTGCACTGCAGCTTGTGGTGCCTTGATGCTTCTTTTGGACTTAGAGACCTTCTTTCCTGGCAGCCTTTGCTGAGACCACGAGGTGCTTGAGTCAAAGAAAACAAGCTCCAGGGGGCCTATTAATAATACTTGAATTAGACTGGGATAAGAAGTATCTCAAAGGTTAGACCAACTCTGATGAAAGCCTTGGAAACTGATGCAGACTAAATTTCAGTGACTATATTAAGATTTGATGTGTATGCATGTGTTGTCCTAGAGTCCTTAATGAACAAGGTACTGATCTGATTATAGAACCCTTGAAAGCACTTGTTTGCTCACAAAGGAATTTCTGTTTCATTTGTGTATACACATTGTAAGGCCAGGAATATTTGTTAATAATTCTATGTGGTCTAGTACTTTAAATTTTTTCTTTTATTTATTAAATAAGTTTGACTGTTAGCACCTATCTTGGTATCCTTAGCATTATAATTTTAGGTACTCTAGGCCTAGATACATGCTCTTCAAAACTGTATCTACCAAATTATTGCTGTTGGAAGAGGCAAGTGCCTGCTTTCAGAAAAGAAATTTTTCTAGGATTCATTAAAATGAATGCTTACTTACTTCAGCATGTATTATATTGACTCTTAAATCTGTGCTGAGTCTGGTGAGGGATACTGGATGCCAGTCACCATAGGTCTTGTCTCTTAGCACAGTCTGATCAGTTTTCATTTGGACGACTATCAAGGAGATTAGAGTAATTCCATACTTGACTCAGAAACTCAGACGGGCGGCCTGGGGCGGTGGCTCACACTTGTAATCCCAGCACTTTGGGAGGCCAAGGTGGATCACAATGTCAGGAGTTCAAGACCCGCCTGGCCAACATTGCAAAATCCTGTCTCTACTGAAAATACAAAAATTAGCCTAGTGTGGTGACGCACAGCTGTAGTCCCAGCTACTCAGGGAGGCTGAGGCAGGAGGATCTCTTGAACCCGGGATGTAGAGGTTGCAGTGAGCCAACATCACACCACTGCACTCCAGCCTGGGCAATAGAGTGAGACTCTGTTAAAAAAAAAAAAAAAGAAAAAAAAGAAATTCGGACTGTCTTTGTAAAGTACAGAGTCCAAATTTGCACCCTCATGGGCACCCCAGACTGAAAT
>NW_012123043.1:5084428-5101577 GCF_000951035.1 Colobus angolensis palliatus
CCCTTGGCCTCCAAAAGTGCTCGGATTACAAGTGGGAGCCACCACACCTGGCCTCTCCCCAATTCTTAAACTCCTGCTGAATACCTATATATCACCATTTGGGCTTTTAGAATCATCTTCTCCGTGAGTATTTTGAAATAAGCAACCTGTTAATACATGTGGATTAAGCACAATTCTGCCAAAGGTAAGGAGTTGGACCAGTCATGTTGGTAACAAAAAACTAAGTTGTTTATTTTTTTCTTTTTAAATATTTTAAAATTAGGATACACTTTATATACAATAAAATTCCCTCTTTGTAGTGCAGCACCCTATGAGTTTTGACAAATGCATACAGTTGTGGAACCACCACTGTAATCAAGATGTAGAACATTACCATACCCTCAAGATTTTTTGTGCTCCTTGGTAGACAGCTCCTCCCACCCTCAGCCCATGACAGTCATTAATCAGTTATTTTGTCCCTATAAACACAATAGATGGAGGCTGAGGCAAGAGGACCACTTGAGCTCAGGAGTTTGAGACCAGCCTGGGCAACAATAGCAAAACCCTGTCTTTACAAAAAAATAAAATTAGCCAGGCACGTTGGTGCATGTCTGTAGTTGCAGCTACTTGGGAGGCTGAGGCAGGAGGATAGGTTGAGTCCATGAACTGGAGTTGCAGTGAGCCATGATCATGCCAGTGCATTCCAGCCTGGACGACAGAGCGAGACCCTGTCTCTAAACAAACAAGAGCCACCATGCTGGGCCTAGAGTAAAGTTTTTGATATTTGAATAATATGCCATTAATTACATGTGTCCACAATATTTTTCTCTTTAGAGGTTTTCTTAGATTCTTAATTAACAGCTAATATTGAACGTCTAAATGGTAGATTGTAAGCCTGTACTAGAGTATATATGTGGTATAATTTCTGTTCTCAAGGAACTAACAGGTTTGGAGACAGATAAATAAAAAAATGATTCCTTTTAGAGTTCCAAATTCTATGATGCCCTGGAAAGGATGTGTTCCTAAGTGGGAGGACAAAGGAAGGCAGTCCAGGATGATAGAGCAGCATAGGCGAATAAATAGGAATGAGTGTGGTATGTAGGCAGAGGACACTAGGAAATCCTAATGGATGTGTTTGAAGGGTTAGAGATGAGAGAGAGTCGGGGTGACATCCTAGAGGGCTTTGAACATCAAACATCAGGCCAAGGAGGCTTGATGGACCCCTTAGTAGAGAATTGTTGTGGGTTTGAGCAGGGTCATTACCCAACCAAAGCAGTATTTTGGGATTCTGAAGTGGCACTTGGATTTCTGAATGAATGGAGAGACAGAGTTGAGAGAGCCAGCTGAGTGAATGGAGATGAGAAAAAAGTGTAGCACGGTTCTAGCTTGTGAGTATGAAATAATTGTGTTATTCAGGTAGAAATAGTATTCAGTCAATGATTAGAGTGAGGTACTCTGAAGACGTGCAAGTAGAAATCTCCTATAAGTGCTGGGCATGGTGGCCCATGTCTGTAATCCCAGCACTTTGGGAGCCCAAGGTGGGAGGATTGCTGGAGACCAGGAGTTTGAGACCAGCCTGAGCAATGTGATGAGACCCTATCTCTCCTACCCCCCAAAAAATTAGCCAGGTATGGTGGTGCACACATGTGGTCCCAGTTACATAGGAGGCTGAGGTGGGAGGATCACTTGAGCCCAGGAGGTTGAAGCTGCAGTGAGCTGTGTTCACACCACTGCACTCCAGCCTGGGTGACAAAGCAAGAGTGTGTCTCAAATAAATAAATGAGTAAGTAAATATCCTGTAGGCATCTATGTGACTCAAGGCTAGTCACTTTCCTATCTAGGCTTCAATTTTCTCATATTTGAGACAAGAGACTTGATTTTAGCATGAAGGTGAGAGTTGAAGTAATGAGTGTGAAAGAGGAAGGGGAGAAAATATATAGAGAAGAGCAGAAAACACAAACAGCTGGTAGGCAGAGAATGCAGAAATTCAAGTTAGAGCCGTTAGAAGATGTGATAGGATGACTAATGGTGCCCCAAAGATGTCTAAGTCCTAATCCCCAGAACATGTAAATATGTTACCTTACATGGTAAAAGAGACTTTGGAGATGTGATTAATTTAAGGATCTTGAGATAAGGAGATTAGCCTGGATTATCCAGGTGAGCCCAACATAATCACAAGCATTCATATAAGAGGGAGGCAAGAGAGCAGAATTAGAATAGGAGATGTGATGAAGGAAGCAGGAGATTGGAGGGATTCCAGGAAGGGTCTGTGAGCCAAGGAATGCAGGTGGACCCTAGAAGCTGAAAAAGGCAAGGAAGTGGATTCTTCTCTTAGAGCCTCCACATAAGGAACCAGCCCTGCCAGCAATTTGACACCTCAGCCCAATGAGACTGATTTCAGACTTCCTTTTTTTTTTTTTTTTGAGACTGAATTTCGCTCTTGACCCCCAGGCTGGAGTGCAACGGCATAATCTTGGTTCATTGCAACCTCCTCCTCCCAGGTTCAAGCGATTCTCCTGCCTCAGCCTCCTGAGTAGCTGGGATTACAGGTGCTCACCACCATGACCAGCTAATTTTTGTATTTTTAGTAGAGACAGGGTTTTGCCCTGTTGGCCAGCCTGGTCTCAAACTCCTGACCTCAGGTGATCCACCCGCCTTGGCCTCCCAAAGTGGTGGGATTACAGGTGTGAGCCACTGCATCTGGCCATGATTTCAGACTTCTGACCTCCAGAATGCTATGATAATATATTTGTGTTGTTTTAAGCAACTAAGTTTATGGTAATTTGTTACAGCAGCAATAGGAAACTGATACAGAGAAGAACTGACAAACAGTGATATTGAGGTATTTCAAGGAATGGATGGTAAATAGTGTAAAAGGAAATTGAGGAGAAGGCCTGTAAAAAGACTGTTGGATTTGGTCATTTAAACTTTGAAAGAGCACTTTCAGTGGATATATTTTTGAAGACTTTTGTGGAGGTTATATGCAGTTTTTTTGCATTAAGGATAACTTGTCTTTCTGTTGACTTTGGGTGAAAAAATATAGATTGTCCATCAATATAATTGTAATTTAAATGAGGGCCCAAAATATATGACAAATCACTTTAAAAGCTGAATTCTGGCTAGTTCAGGTGGTTTCATTATTCCTGAGTTAAGAATATTTTAGGATATTAAACCTGACAGTAGGGGCAAGAAGGTTATGTCCCTATTACTGATGGCTGATTATCTAGTTTATTTTACTTCTCAGTCTAGTTTGGCCCATTTCCCACTCATTAGCACTTTCACTGGAAGGCAGCCTTGGGGGAACAGTGATAGGGAGGTTAGTACCAATAAATAGTTTCTTCTGCCATTCTCTTACTTTTATTTATTGAGTGTCTACTGTGTATCTGATTCTGTGCTTCTTGTGACTTTTACTTAGCAGTAGATACAATTTAGAAACTAAATTGAATTTTGGGAATGGTCTCCAGAATAGTTGGTTACTATTATAACTTATAATAGGAAATTGGCTACATAGTGATTTCTGTTCTAGCATTCTGGCTCTTGAGGAGTGTCAGGGGAGTACTATATTTATCAATATTTGAGACTATTTTATGCTTATGGAGGAGAATTACATATATATCTTCTGTAAGATGGTGAGAGATGGCGGATGTCTAATAAATCTTTAATGGTTCAACATAGTAATAATAAATCCAGATTAAGATCTTGGCCCAGAATATCATATAGGACAAGGAATTGAAGCCTCATTTGGATTGCTAATTGAATGCTTGCCCAATTTGTTGAATTTGTTTTTGCCTGTGAATATGTTGGGGTTTTTCCTGATTTTGAAGGGTAACTTAAAAAATTGTTTCTTAAACTTCTGATCTTAGATTGTAACCAGTTTGAGTAAAATTTGGGAGCTTAAAGTTTTATCAGGCATGCAGAGTTTATGTTTGTTTCATGAGGCAGTTCAATTGAAAAACTGAAGCTTAGGCTGGGCGCGGTGGCTCACGCCTGTAATCCCAGCACTTTGGGAGGCCAAGGCAGGCAGATCATGAGGTCACGAGATTGAGACCATCCTGGCTAACACGGTGAAACCCTATCTCTACAAAATATACAAAAAATTAGCCAGGCGTGGTCACACGCGCTTGTAGTCCCAGCTACTCGGGAAGCTGAGGCAGAAGAATCGCTTGAACCCAGGAGGCGGAGGTTGCAGTGAGCTGAGATGGCGCCACTGCACTCCAGCATGGGTGACAGAGCGAGACTCTGTCTCAAAAAAAAAAAAAAAAAAAAAGAAAGAAAAGAAAAGCTGAAGCTTTAGTTTCAGAATTAGAAATTGACTTGCATGTGGTTTTTAATGAAATATTCTACTTCATTGTAGTTATGGAATAGGTTTATACAAAAATTTAGAAATTATATTTAGTATACTTAAATGTTATAATACAGTGTTAATCTGTTAGAATATTAATCTAATGCAAATTTGGGGAACTATTTTTTGGTGCCATGCTCTAAATATTCATGATATATCTGGCATGATATATATATCTGGCTTTTCTGTATGACTTATTGGTCTAGTGACTTTTTTTTAAGCGTTTTATTGTGGAATATTTCAAAATAGAAGATACAAAAGTACAGAGAATGGTATAATGAATTCTCAAAAGTGATAAACTTATGGCCAATCTTGTTTCATTTATAGATCCTCATCTCCAGTATACTGGATTATTTTATAGCCAATCATAGATATCACATACTTTCTTTTCTTTTGAGATGGAATTTCACTCTTGTTGCCCAGGCTGGAGTGTAGTGGTGCGATCTTGGCCCACTGCAACCTCCACCTCCTGGGCTGTCTCAGCCTCCCAAGTAGCTGAGATTAGAAGCATGTGCCCCCATGCCTGGCTAATTTTGTATTTTTAGTAGAGACAGGATTTCACATGTTGGCCAGACAGGTCTCGAACGAACTCCTGACCTCAGGTGATCCATCCACCTCACCCTCCCAAAGTGTTGGGATTACAGTCATGAGCCACCGTGCCCAGCTTATATTGTATTTGTAAATATTTCAATATATATCTCTAGAACGTAGAACTTTAAATTAAAAAAATCGGCTGGGCGTGGTGGCTCATGCCTGTAATCCTAGCACTTTGGGAGGCCAAGGCGGGTGAATCACCTGAGGTCAGGAGTTCGAGACCAGCCTAGCCGACATGGTGAAACCCCGTCTCCACTAAAAATACAAAAAATTAGCCAGGCGTGGTGGCGCGTGCCTGTAATCCCAGCTACTTGGGAGGCTAAGGCAGGAGAATCACTTGAACCGGGGAGGCAGAAGTTGCAGTGAGCTGAGATTGCCCCACTGCACTCCAGCCTGGGTGACAGAGCGAGACTCTGTCTCAAACAAAAACAAAAATAACAAAAATTTCATTAGCATACCTAAAAGTCAAAATCTTGTTTCTTAAGATTTTATTTTAGTAATGTTTAAATTTCCGTGATTGTTCACAAGTGTGTGTGTGTGTGTGTTTTAACAGTTGGTTTATTCAAGTCATGATTCAAATAAGGTCTGTTTTGATTGATATGTATTTTAATCTATGTTTTCCTCCTCATTTTTTCTCTTACCTTATTTGTTGAAAAACTGGGTTGTTTGTACTTTTAGAGTTTCTCTACAACCTAGACTTTTCTGACTGCTTGCTTGTGATGTTAATGTGTTCTTTTGTCCCACGTGTTTTCCATAAACTAGTAATTAGAGATTAGATCTGATGATTAAGGTTCAATTTTTTTGGTAAGAGTACATCTTAAGTGGTGGTATGTACTTCCATGAGAAGGCAATTAATGTCAGGTTATCTCTCTTTGTGATTTAGTGGCCATTGATGGCCTGCAAAAATTTTGAAGTTTCAAGCCAGTCTTGACTAGACCTGAATTCAATTAATTAGTTAATTATTCTAGTTATCATCACATCACAAGAAGCTCCTTGTATTGAGCTTCTAATTGGGTTACCAGTGATCAGCTTAAAAAATGTAAATTGGCTGGGTGCAGTGGCTCACACCTGTAATCACAGCACTTTGGGAGGCCGAGGTGGGAGGATCACCTGAGGTCAGGTGTTCGAGACCAGTCTGGCAAACATGGTGAAACCCTGTCTCTACTGAAAATACAAAATTTAGCTGGACCTGATGGTGGACACCTGCAATCCCAGCTACTCGGGAGGCTGAGGCAGGAGAATCACTTGTACCCGGGAGGTGGAGGTTGCAGTGTGCCAAGATTGCGCCATTGCATTCCAGCTTGGGCAACAAGAGTGAAACTGTCTCAAAAAAAAAAAAAAAAGTAAATTGTGAATAAAATGGTTAACATGAGTTTAGTGTATTGACTGTTGCAAGGCTTGACAAGGTGCCCAATGTTGAGTTTAGTAGTACCCTTCATATGTAAATTTTTTCAGTGATTGGCAATGGAGTAAACTTTTTCTGCTGTCATTTCATATCTTTACCATTAACTCTTAACTGAAGTTCCCTGTATTAGTCTGTTTTTGTTGCTATAAAGGAATGCCTGAGACTGGGTAATTTATAAAGAAAAGAGGTTTAATTGGCTCATAGTACTGCAGGCTATACAGGAAGCATGAAGCCAGCATCTGCCCCTGGCGAGGGCCTCGGGAAGCTTACAATCATTGCAAAAGGCAAAGGGAGAGCAGGTGTATCACATGGTGAGAGCAGGAGAAAGAGAGAGAGGTGGGAGGTACCATACACTTTTAAACAATCAGCTCTCATATGAATTAGCAGAGTAATAACTCACTCATTGCCATGGAAAGGACCCCAAGCCATTTATGAGGGATCTGCTCTTGTAACCCATACATTTCCCACAAGGCCCCACTTCCAACATTGGGGATCACATTTCAACATGAAATTCGGAGGGAACAAATATCCAAAGCATATTATTCCCTTTATTTTGAAATATTGTTCAGAATTCCAGTTCAGTAATATGGTTTCTTATTCCCTAAGACAACTGCCAACTCTTGAGGTCCATTATGAAAGAAAACTTCAAAGGGAAGGCTCCAAAGAAAACTAAAAAAAAATAGAGAGTAACTTGGTGATGTAAGGAGAAGAAAGAGACCGCTTTATAAGAAAGAAGATAGGAAGAGTGTCCATTCTAGCTACATCAGTTTTGGGCAGTCAACTGTGGGCAAATGATGTGCTTGTCTTAGAAAATGGAAGTGACATTGGGCATTCATATGGAGATTGGGTTGGTTGGCTGTTGTGCTCTTTGAGGTCTAAGAGAAATTGGCTCTTCTAATTGAATGTGAATTTCACAGTGGGATATATGGTTTTATGAACTGTTGTGTTTATATGCGGGCATTTCAGACGAGGCAGGTTGCTTTTTTTTTTTTTTTTCCTGCTTTTTGGCAACATTTTTACCAGGTTCCTTTTTTTAGTTAGTGATTTTTATTTTTTTAAAAGTTGGTTGGTCTGGCAATGAAATGTGACTTTAATATGCCAAAACAGATTGTGTTTGGATCCTGTGGATGCAGCTTCACTGTTTTATAATTATGTCTCTTGTATTGATTTTCCTTCCCATGTTTAAATTGTTCGTCCTTGACAGTAAATAGCATGAAAAATGAGGTCAAAAGAATAACTCACCTCACTATAAATCACTAGGGGTAATGGAAAGTGATTCTGAAGGATGACCGAGATTCCTTCTATCTGTTGAGAATCATTTCACCTGTTGAAGAGTTCCTACAGCACAAGGACTCTAGTGAGGAGCCGCATCCATTCATACTTCACAATTGCCATACAGGGCTAGTATTAGGAGAATTTGACTGCTAGAACTCTAAGTGCTTAACAGGTATTTTTTAAAGCAGGCAACATCTTTATGATTGGCACCAGTTTTCAGTTGAGAATGGAGACTGCCTTACTTCAGCTCTGTGTGTGTATAGCCACTTCATGACAGAATCACCAAGACCCAAGGGGTTTTTTTTTTTGTAATAAGGAAATAACTTTGAAAAATTATAATTATAAATGTAATTTTTCTGCTCATTACCTAACTTATTGCAAAATTATCTTCATTTTTCTTAATATCCAGAGAAATGTTCTGTCCTGTCTCTATAATGTACTTCTGTAGTTTGAATGTTTCTTTTTTTATGTTTGAGACAGAGTTTCCCTCTGTTACCCAGGCTGGAATGCAATGGCACGATCTCAGCTCATTGCAACTTCTGCCTACTGAGCTCAGGAGATTCTTGTGCCTCAGCCTCCTGAGTAGCTGGGACTACAGGCATGCACCGTCATGCCCGGCCGATTTTTGTATTTTTAGTAGAGATGGGCTTTTGCCATGTTGGTCAGGCTGGTCTCAAACTCCTGGCCTCAAGTGATCCACCCATCTTGGCCTCCCAAAGCGCTGGAATTGCAGGC
Source organism: Colobus angolensis palliatus (assembly GCF_000951035.1). NCBI lineage: Eukaryota > Metazoa > Chordata > Mammalia > Primates > Cercopithecidae > Colobus > Colobus angolensis. The sequence continues at coordinate 5,092,759 of NW_012123043.1, forward strand.
GTGAGCCACCATGTCCAGTGTGTAGTTTGAATCTTTAAACAGTCAAATGATCTCTTATTAATTTTGGGGGCACATTTGTATTGAGCACTTTCTGGATGCCAGATGCTGTTGTATACTGGGATACAAAGATGGCATACAACTGTGTCTTGCTCTCAGGCATCCCACAGTTACTGACAAACTCATAATCTTAAAGATATATTCTGGTCTATATTGCTTGTACTTCATGTTGATTCCATTTCCTATTAATCTGTTCGTAGTAAAAGTGGAGAAAAGGGTATTGATCATTATCGACACATTTACCTTTGTGTATTTTAAGATAATCAAGACCTTGTCATTAGCCTTCTCTAATCAGGATAAACATGCCTATTCTTTAATTTAATTTCCAAATCATTAATCGTTTTGTCTATCTCTCCTGTGAATTTCTAGTTCCTTTTGGGTCCACTGGCTCTGTGAGAAGAGACAGTAATGTCTTCAGCTCTGCGGACCACCACTAGGGTGAAAGAGTATTATAGGACCACTTGAAAGTGCAGAGTTGCAGGACTGTCATTATGCATTTGTTTTATGAGAAGATTATGAAGTTCCAGGATGTTATAGCAAAAAGAACATTAGAGGACAACATTTGGCCCACCTGTGCCATTTTATTTTATTCTATTTATTTATTTAGAGATAGAGTCTCCCTCTGTTTGTTGCCCAGGCTGGAGTTCAGTGGTGCGATCTTGGCTCACTGCAGCCTCCGCCTCGAGGGTTCAAGTGATTCTCCTGCCTCAGCCTCCCTAGTTGCTGGGACTACAGGCACACGCCACCATGCCTAGCTAATTTTTGTATTTTTAGTAGAGATGGGTTTTAGCATATTGGCCAGGCTGGTCTCAAACTCCTGTCATCAAGTGATATGCCTGCCTTGGCCTCCCAAAGTGCTGGGATTACAGGTGTGAGCCACTGTGCCTGGCCCATTTTATTAATACAAATGAGAAATATGAGGCCTAGAAAAAAGCTAAAGGAATACCTTAAGCATGGTACAGAAATAAGATATAATGAAATGTTCTATTTATCAAATTTCTGCTTGATATTCTTTTCTATCTATGGAAATGTAGTTATTTGCAAATTATTAGTACTTTGAGAAGAAGCAAAATGTGCTGTAAATTCTTGTGAAGAACTTTTGAAGAAGGATGATGCCTTATAGTTTTATTCCTCTTTCAAAAACGTCAAATTAATAGAAACATCGGGGTAATTATTCGTGTTCCAAGATAATTAATCTAAGGATTCTATTAAGAATTGGTTTTACATTTGACTTATTCATCTCTATATCTATCTATTACTAAGCAACATGATAACATTGCACGATCTTACTCTGTTACCCAGGTGAGAGTGCAGTGGCTCAATCATGGCTCACTACAGCCTTGACTTCCTGGGCTCACGCATTCCTTCTGCCTGATTTTTTAGTTTTTTGTAGTGACGTGGTCTCACTGTGTTGCCCAGGCAGGTCTTGAACTCCTGGGCTCAAGCAGTCCTTCCGCCTCAGCCTTCCAAAATGCTGAGATTATAGGCATGAGCCACCGTGCCCGGCCAGCAAAATTTTTTAAAACAGAAAATAATTAGTACAAATACCACCCTAACATATTAACTGTTTTTTTCTCTTTGTTCTTCCTCAGGCTATCTTAGCTTTTGCAAATATTTTAACATAGTTGAACTCATGGTATGTTAAAATTACTATAAGTACTGTGGCCAGGTGTAGTGGCTCATGCTTGTAATTCCGGCACCTTGGGATGCCAAAGCAAGAGGATCACTTGAGGCCAGAAGTTTGAGACCAGCCTGGGCATTTTTAGACATAGGGAAATCCTATGTCTAAAAAAAAAGCCAAGTGTGGTCACCCATAGTTGTGGCTACTCAGGAGGCTGAAGCAGGAAGATTGCTTGTGCCCCGGGGGGTTGAGCCAAGATTGCACCACTGCATTCCAGACTGGGCAACAGAGTGAGACGGTCTCTAAAAAAGAAAAAAAGAAAAAAGTAATGTTTACTGAGTGCTGCTTTATACCAAGTGTTGCTATGCATTTTGCTTTTTAAAAGTTATCTTTACATCAACAGCTCTACCAAATAGGTGGCTTATTCCATTTAATGATGAGGAATAAGAATCAAAGAAGGTAATTTGTCCTAACCTAGGAATCACAGGTCATGCTGGTATTTAAACTCACATCTGTCTGACTCAGAAGCTTTTAGCCTTCTACCTAGGTTGTGCTGGTTTTCTGAAATCCTGGCTTACCTCTCCATTTAGACCTCTTTATTTTTTTTAAAAGCCTCTTAGCACCTGTAATGCCAGCACTTTGGGAGGCTGAGGTGGGCAGATTGCTTGATCTTAGGAGTTCAAGACTAGCCTGGGCAACATAGCAAAACCCCATCTCTACAAAAATACAAAAATTAGCTGGGCATGGTGGCATACCACTGTAGTCTCAGCTACTCAGGAGGCTGAGGCGGGAGGATCACCTGAGACTGGGAGTTTGGGGCTGCAATGAACTGTGATTGCACCACCGCACTCCAGCCTGGGTAACCGAGCAAGACCCTGTCCCCACGCCCCCGCTCCCCCAAAAGATCTCTTAGAAACGTAGTTTTATAGAGGTAGGATTCTTTTAGCATTCCATTGCTACTGAGATTTTTATATTATTAGAATTCTGCACCTACTCAGTGTGAAGTAATAGCTAAAGCATTGCTTTCCTACCTCCTTCATGTCATGGTATACACAGAAAATGACATTTGTATAACACCCCGGTAAACTAGAGGATATTTGCAAATTTGATACAAAAATTCATTGTTGCTGGGTTTGGTGGCTCATGCCTGTAATCCCAGCACTTTGGGAGGCTGAGGTGGGCAGATCACTTGAGGTCAGGAGTTCGAGACCAGCCTGGCCAACATGGCGAAACTCTGTCTCTACTAAAAATACAAAAATTAGCCAAGCATGGTGACACATGCTTGTAATTCCAGCTACTTGGGAGGCTGAGGCAGGAGAATTGCTTAAACTGGGAGGTGGAGGTTGCAGTGGGCCAAGAACACACCACTGCACTCCAGCCTGGGAGACAGTGAGACTCTGTCTCAAAAAAAAAAAATCAGTTGTATTTTCTTAATACAGTAATGATAAGAAAATGCATTAAAAATCAGACATTGAGCAATAGAATAAAAATATATGAATGTTAAATAAATAAAGAACAACCAAGAAACTACAAAATTATGTTTTATTTAGGAACAACTAATAATACCATATGTATTAGTAATGATGATATTGATTATAATGCTATTAATGACAAACATACATACAGAAATTATGGGGCGATTAGAGCAAATTAAATAGAAAACGTCATTTACATATGTGTGCAAAACGTAGAACCTCACTGATGTTAAACAATGTAGACTAAAATAAAAATATAGGCTAAAATGATTCAACAGGAAGATCAACAGAAGGGGCTATTTCATGGAGTCACTGTACTGTGCCATGTGCATAGTTTTATGCACCAAAACTATGGAACATAAGTGGTTCCACATAGTGAAGTCATGTTTATAGTTTTCTGTATCAAAATTATAATTAGGAAGTTTATGTAGAGAGCCATATGAATCAAATATAACTTTACCCATCCTGAATTTTTAGTTGGTTGCAAAACATTTTTAATACAATACAAAATTTTATTCAGAAGATCTTTATATTACACTACTTATAAGACATTTTAGAACAATAAATGATTGGGAAGTTCTGATATAAAGCCTTTTAGCTCTAACATATTGATAGTATGCATTCAGTAAATATTGAGTATTGTTATGTTGAGTTAGTAAAGCAAAGTGGTTAAGATTATGAGCTTTGGAATCAGACATACTTGGTTTCTAATCCTGGTTTTGCTACTTACATAAGCTTTACGTAAGCTGTCTGTGCACAGTGCCTTATTCTTGGTAGGCATTTAGGTGATTTTCTTTCAGACTAAGATGAGGATAAAAATCTTTAGTGAGTCTTCCAGACACTGTATGATCTGATCCCCCATTAGCTCTCAGTACTTGTCTTTCCCTTGTTCGACCTATTCCAGTCACATTAGCGTCCTCCTTGTTTCTCAAAAACTCCAGTTGCTAGGAATAGATGCTTAAGGGCCTCGCATCTGTTTTTCCTTCTGCCTGGAATGCTATTCCATCAGATACACACGTGGCTTGCAAATGTCACCTTTGCAGTGAAGCACTTCCAGGCCATTGTATCTAAAAATTTCAGATAAACTTTCCTCACTTTCTCATTTTTTAAAATTGAGGTAAATTTTACATATAGTAAAATACATAGAACTTAAATCTACAGTTTGATGGGTTTTGACAATGTATACAACCATGTAACCAATATGGTTTGGATATCTGTCCCCCTAGAATCTCATGTTGAGATGTAATCCCCAATGTTGGAGGTGGGGCCTGGAAGGAAGTGTGTGGGTCATAGGGGAGGGTCCCTCGTGGTTTGGTGCTGTTCTCAAGATAGTGAGTGCAGTCTTAGGAGATCCTTTTTTTTTTTTTTGCGGCAGAATTTTGCTCTTGTTGCCCAAGCTGGAGTGCAGTGACGTGATCTCAGCTCACTGCAATTTCCGCCTCTTGGGTTCAAGCGATTCTCCTGCCTCAGCTTTCCGAGTAGCTAGGATTACAGGTGCGTGCTACCCACATCTGGCTAATTTTTTGTATTTTTAGTAGAAACAGGGTTTCACCATGTTGGCCAGGCTGGTCTTGAACTCCTGACCTCAGGTGATCTGCCTGCCTTGGCCTCCCAACGTGCTTAGATTACAGGTGTGCGCCACTGCGCCTGGCCGAGATCTGGTCATTTAAAAGTGTGTGGCACTGCCCCCTGCAACCTTGCTCCTATTCTTGCCCTGTGATGTGCTTGCTCCACTTCGTGCTCCACCGTGAGTAAAAGCTCCCTGAGGCCTCCCCAGAAGCCAAGCAGATGTCAGCACCATGCCTTGTGCAGCCTGCAGAACTGTGAAACAATTAAATCTCTTTTCTTTATAAACTAGTCAGCCTCAGGTATTTCTTTATAGCAACACAAGAATAGCCTCATATAGTAACCATCACCCAAATCAAGAAATAGGACATTTTTGCTTCCTTTGCAAGTTCTACCCACCACCCCTGCATCCTCCCCCAGGCCACCACTGTTATAATTTCTATCATTCTAGAATAGTTTTGGCTGTTTTTTTTTTTTAAGAATATTAACTATTCTTTATTTGATATCATATATAAGCCATATAAAATGCCTTTTAATAAGTTAAAAGAATTATTTTGAGATAAGGTCTCACTCTGTCACACAGGCTGGAGGCAATGGCAGGATCATGGCTCACTGCAACCTTGACCTCCTGGGCTCAAGCCATCCTTCCACCTCAGCCTCCTGAGTAGCTACAACTACAGGAATGTACCACCCTGCCTGGCTATTTTTAATTTTTGTACAGACGAGGTCTCTTTATGTGGTCCAACTTGTGGCCTCAAGCAGTCCTCCCACTTCAGCCGCAACAAAGTACTGTGATTACAGGCATGAACCACCATGCCTAGCCAAGGAACCATTTTAGACACAGAGAATTCTAATTAAATTGGCATAGTTAAGACCAGAAATATAAAGTAGACATCGCTACCTTATGTTCAGTCCTTGCCTTTAAGAGGCATGTGAACACAGAACACAGGTGGGTCTTGCTTGGTTCTGAGACAGTGAAGACATTTCCCCAGTATTTAAATATATTCATATAGCCAGTTTTATAAATCTGAATATAAAGCCAATCTCCAATAGGTTTTAAGATGGCATTCACAATCTTTGTGAAAAGTTGAACACTACGAATTAAGTCCAATCATAGTTTTAGAAGGGGGAAACAGTGATACCATTTACTGAATCAGAATTACTATTAAAATAAAAAAAAACTCAAATGTATTCATTTAACCACAAGCTAGTCTTGATTAAATCAGGACTGCTCAACAAAAATAATGGGTTATTCATGATCTGAATTCTGGTGTATATAAGAGAGCAATTATTACTCATTATTAGCTTTTCTGAGATAAGCTATCAAGTCTGTCCTTTCTGCCTCCTTCTTAGTGCTGGCAATGGTCATTTTTGTTCCAGGGATGTGCTGCTTGGGATTCTACAAATACTCCATCAGTGTCTTCTCTCCTCAGGTGATGCCTCTGTTCTCATTGGCATCTGTGTGAGAGAATTCGGTGGCCTGACCTGTCTTCTGCATAAAGAGACCATGGAGATTTGTCTCACTCTTGTGCTTGCCTCGCTTTACCATGGTGTGGCACTGGGCACACCTTTTTTTTTTTTTTTTTTTTTTTTAAGACAAATTCTGGCTCCATCATCCAGGCTGGAGTGCAGTGGCACAATCTTGGCTCACTACAACCTCTGCCGGGCTCAAGCCATCCTCCCACCTCAGCCACCGGACAGCCACCGGAGTAGCTGGTACTATAGGCACGTACCACCATGCCCGGCTAATTTTTGTATTTGTTATCGAGACAGGGTTTTGCCATGTTGCCCAGGCTGGTCATGAACTTCTGGGTCCAAGCAATCTGCCCACTTCAGCCTCCCAAAGTGCTGGGACTACAGGCATAAACTACCATGCCTGGCCTTGAGCACACTTCTTTTTTTTTTTTTTTGGAGACGGAGTCTAGCTCTGTCGCCCAGGCTGGAGTGCAGTGGCGCGATCTCGGCTCACTGCAAGCTCCGCCTCCCGGGTTTACGCCATTCTCCTGCCTCAGCCTCCGGAGTAGCTGGGACTACAGGCGCCCGCCATCTCGCCCGGCTAGTTTTTTGTATTTTTTTTAGTAGAGACGGGGTTTCACCGTGTAGCTCAGGATGGTCTCGATCTCCTGACCTCGTGATCCACCCGTCTCGGCCTCCCAAAGTGCTGGGATTACAGGCTTGAGCCACCGCGCCCGGCCGAGCACACTTCTGAACAAAACGCTTCTTGCCTTTCTCAACATCACCCATATTTAATTCTGTCTCTCATCACTGGTGCTATGAACTTCCTGTTCAGAAGCCAGACATCCCACTCTTTCAGTTTTAGCTGTTTTAAAAGGAATATAGAATATATACCTTTTAAAGTTTGGTTTCTTCAACTGAACATAATGTTTTTGAGATTTATTCATTTTTCATGTATCCATAGTTTGTTGTTTTTTGTGGCTGAGTAGTAATCCATTGTGCAAGTATTCCAAAATTAGTTTATTCTTCTGATTATTGACATTTGAGTTATTTCCTTTTTTGCTATTATGAATAAAGATGATAAAGATGCTATGAATATTCTACAAATCTTTTTGTAGACATATTAGTTTTATTTCTCTTGGGTAAATACCTGAGAATGAAATTGCTGGGTTATAGAGTATATAAATTTTTTTATTTTTTGAGATGGAGTCTCGCTCTGTTGCTAGGCTGGAGTGCAACGGCACCATCTCAGCTCACTGCAACCTCTGCCTCCTGGGTTCAAGTGATTCTCCTGCCTCAGCCTCCCTAGTAGCTGGAATTACAGGAGTCCGCCTCCACACCCAACTAATTTTTTGTATTTTTAGTAGAGGCGAGGTTTCACTGTGTTGGCCAGGCTGGTCTCGAACTCCTGACCTCAGATGATCCACTTGCCTCAGCCTCTCCCAAAGTGCTGGGATTACAGGCGTGAGCCACCATGCCCGGCTGAGAATATAAAATTTTAGCTTTATTAGCAACTTGCAGCTTTCTGATGTGGTTGTACTATTTTATACTACCCCTAGCAATGAATTAGAATTCTATTTGCTCCACATCTTTGTTGATATTTGATATTGTCATTCTTTTGAATACAAGTTCCATTTATTCCACATCTTTTTTTTTTTTTTTTTTTTTGAGATGGAGTCTCACTGTCTCACTCTGTCACTCAGGCTGGAGTACACTGGCTTGATCATGGCTCACTGCAGCCTCAATCTCCCAGGCTCTTGCCTTTCTCTCACCTCAGCCTTCCAAATAGTTGGGACTACAAGTGTGCACCACCACACCCAGCTTTTTTTTTTTTTAGAGACAGGGTCCTGCTATGTTGCTCAGGCTGGTCTCAAACTCCTGGGCTCAAGCAGTCCTCCCGCTTTAGCCTCCCAAAGTGCTGGGATTACAGGCATGAGCCACTGTGCCCAGCCCACATCTTTGTTCATATTTAATATTGTCAGTGCATTTTTTTCCTTTTCTTTTTAATATTAGCCATTGTTTGTATAGTGTTATTTCATTCTGGTTTTAACTTACACTTCCCCAATGACTAGTGATGTTCAGCACCTTTTCACATATTTATTAGTTATTTGGAGTGTGTGTATGTGTGTGTGTGTCTGGTTTAAGTCTTTTGTACATTAAATTTGCTTTTTGCTTTTTATTATTGATTTGCAGGCATTCTTGATGTTTTCTGGAATAAGTCCTTGGTCAGATAAATATATTATAGCTATTTTACCCCGGTCTATGCCTTGTTTCTTTACGTTCTTGTTTTGTTTTAATAAACTTTTTATTTTGAAGTGATTTAAGATTTACAAGATTTGCAAAGATAGTTTAGAGAGTATTCGTGTACCCTTCACCCAGCTTTCCCGAATGTTAACATTTTACATAAATATGGTGCATTATTCAAAACAATATTTTGTTGTTGTTGTTATTGTTGATATTCTGAATGCCATTTCCTTCATTATAGTTTCTTTCTTTTTTTTCTTTTTTTGAGACGGAGTATTGCTCTGTCGCCCTATGCACTCTGCTAGAGTGCAGTGGCGCAATCTCAGCTCACTGAAACCTCCACCTCCCAGGTGCAAGTGATTCTCCTGCCTCAGCCTCCCAAGTAGCTGGGATTACAGGCA
>NW_012123043.1:5102152-5104955 GCF_000951035.1 Colobus angolensis palliatus
CTGGGCAACAGAGTGAGACTCTGTGTCAAAAAAAAAAAAAAAAGGAAAAGGAGTTTTTAAAAAGTAGCAGTGTTTATTTGATTTTTTTACTGAACTATGTTATTAGTTTTCTCAAACTCTGGATTTTTCAGTTATATATTAGCATCTATTAATCATGATGATAATTTCTTTTTCTTTTTCTTTTTTTGTAAGATGGAGTCTCACTCTGTCACCCAGGCTGGAGTGTAGTGGCACTGTCTCGGCTCACTGCAACCTTTGCCTCCCTGGTTCAAGTGATTCTCATGCCTCAACCTCCTGAGTAGCTGTGATTACAGGTGCACACCACCATGCCTGGCTGTTTTTTGTGTTTTTGGTAGAGATGGGGTTTCACCATGTTGGCCAGGCTGGTCTCGAACTCCTGACCTCAAATGATCTCCTCCCTCCTCAGCCTCCCAATGTGCTGGGATTACAGGTGTGGGCCACCACACCTGGCCACTGATAATTTCTTTTTGTTTTTGCCCCAAAGGTTTAAATCTTTAACACTATAAGGTTTTTAATTTTGATGATGTCTAATTTCTTTAATTTTTCAGAGAAAAATTTGAGAATTTTGTTGCTTATACTTTTAGTGTCATATCTAAGAAATTATTGCCTATTCCCAAGTCATAAAGATTTACAGGTATGTTTTCTCTTACAGTTGTGTAGTTTTAGCTCTTACACTTGGGTCTTTGATATATTTTGAGTTAATTTTTATATATGGTGTGAACTAGGGGTCCAACTTTATTTTGCATGTGGATATCCAGTTGTCCCAGCACCACTGTTGAAAAGATCCCAATGTTTATGCCTTCCTTTTTTTATTTTCTGGTCTTATAGTTTTAACCAGAACATTTAGAACACTATTAATAATTGTGACAGAGGATGTCTTTGTTTTTTTTTTCCTTAAATGAGAATGTCTCTAGCATTTCTACTAGAAATATGGTGTTTAGTTTCCAATAGCTTCTTTGATTAAGAATTTTCTTATTTCTAGTTTATGAAGGTTTAAAAAAATCCCCTTTTTATTGCAAAATTTAACACACAGAAAAGTGTATATAAAACACAAATGTATAGCTTTTTTTTTTTTTTTTTTTTTGACGGAGTCTTGCTCTGTCACCTGGGCTGGAGTGCAGTGGTGCAATCTCAGCTCACTTGCAACCTCTGCCTCCCGGGTTCAAGCAATTCTCCTGCCTCAGCCTCCTGAGTAGCTGGGGCTACAGGTGCATGCCGCTATACCTGGCTAATTTTTTGTATTTTTAGTAGAGACAGGATTTTACTGTGTTGCCAAGGCTGGTCTCAAACTCCTGAGCTCAGGCAATCTGCCCATCTCTACCTCCCAAAGTGCTAGGATTACAGGCATGAGCCACTGTGCCTGGCCTCATCCACTTTAGTCCAAGTAATTGTCTCTCACCTGGATTATAGAAAGAGTCTGCTGAATAATTTCCATGCTTCTATTCTACTTTCTCCAACTATTTTCTTTCTTTTTTTTTTTTTAACAGTCTCATTCTGTTGCCCAGGCTTAAGTGCGATGGTGCGATCTCGGCTCACTGCAACCTCCACCTCCTGGCTTCAAGTAATTCTCCTGCCTCAGCCTCCCAAGTAGCTGGAATTACAGGCATGTGCCACCACACCCGGCTAATTTTTTGTATTTTTAGTAGAGACGGGGTTTCACTGTGTTAGCCAGGATGGTCTCGATCTCCTGACCTTGTGATCCGCCCGTCTCAGCCTCCCAAAGTGCTGGGATTACAGGCTTGAGCCACCGCGCCTGGCTACAAATGTATAACTTAATGAATTTTTATAAAGCAAAGGTTTGAGTTACTACCACTTTGGTCAAGAAATAAAATATTATTTCTAATGGTTTTAAGATCAAGAAGGTATATTAATTTTTTGATATCCTTGATTATAAAACCGTTAGTAACCCTGGGAAATTTAAAAGGATTATTGGGATGATGTCTCACATAGTATGCTTTAAAAGTGACAGTTATCGGCTATAGCTTTAACTGAGGCACTGAGGCTGCCATTATTTTACATTTTCTCCTGAGCTTTATAAATATATATCCAATTGGATTCTCATTATCTTTCCTTGGAGGCTCGCAGGTACCTCAGACTCAACATATTTTATATGAACTGCTTCTCCTCTATTTCCTGTCTTAGTAAAGGGCACCTCCCTCTACCCAGTCATTATGCTAGAAACCTAGGTAACATCTGTGATTCCTTGTTATTTGTTCAGTAATGTTTATCCAGCAGTTACTATGTGCTAGATACCTAAGACCGTGAATATAGTAGGGAATAAAAGAGACATGGACCTCTCATGCTGGTCCTCTCATGAGCTTGTAGTCACCAAATCCTATGGATCATACCTCCTGTATATCTATCAAATCCATCTGCTTTCATTTGTCTCTCTCTTTTTTTTTTTTTTTTTTTTTTAAGATGGAGTCTGGCTCCATCATCCAGGCTGGAGTGCAGTGGCACAATCTTGGCTCACTACAACCTCTGCCTCCTGGGCTCAAGCCATCCTCCCACCTCAGCCACCGGACAGCCACCGGAGTAGCTGGTACTATAGGCACGTACCACCATGCCCGGCTAATTTTTGTATTTGTTATCGAGACAGGGTTTTGCCATGTTGCCCAGGCTGGTCATGAACTTCTGGGTCCAAGCAATCTGCCCACTTCAGCCTCCCAAAGTGCTGGGACTACAGGCATAAACTACCATGCCTGGCCTTGAGCACACTTCTTTTTTTTTTTTTTTGGAGACGGAGTCTAGCTCTGTCGCCCAGGCTGGAGTGCAGTGGCGC
>NW_012123043.1:5110964-5114503 GCF_000951035.1 Colobus angolensis palliatus
ACAACTTTCTTAAAATCTTTCAGTGGTTGTCATTGCCCTGTTCTCCAATCTCACTTCTTGTTGTTCCCATTTTTTAATTCTACACTTCAACCACACTGATCGTTTTTCACTTTCTCAATTATATCATTTTCTCATCCCCAAGTTTTAATACATTTCCTTCTCCTACTTCCGCAATCCTTATTGTCTGTCTTTGGTTACCAATTTTACAGGTCTCAGGTTCAACATCAGTGCCTCTAAGGAGCCTCCCATGGCATAACCCATGCTGGGTTTTCCCTTTATATCTTTTTGTTGTTTTTTTAAGAGATAGGGTCTCACTATGTTGTGCAGTGGTATAATCATAGCTCACTGTAACTTCAAACTCCTGGGCTCAAGGGATCCTCCCAAGAAGATAGGACTACAGGTGTGTGCCACCATACTCGACTAATTCTTTAATCTTTATTTTGTAGAGACAAGGTCTCACGATATTGCCCAGGCTGGTCTCAAATGCCTGACCTCAAGCAGTCCTCCCACCTCAGACTCCCAAAATGCTGGCATGAGCCATGGCACCCAGCCCCAACTTTGTTTCTTATAGCTTACCTGTCATAACACTTGTCATATAGTCTTACAGTTTAATTTGTCATATATCCTTATGGTCAATACACTTTAGGCTCTGGGAAGGGAGGGACTGTGCCTAACTTATTCACTATTATTTTAATTGCATCTACTGCAGTATCTGTTAAGTCTTAGGCATTGGGAATAAAGATTTGTTCAATGAATGAACTAAGCAGAGGAAGGGGGTGGTGGCAAGAAAAGAGCAGTGAGGTGTTCCAGTTGATAATTTAATAAGAATAATCAGAGTTGGAATAATCCAAGTTTGTGCTTCACACCTTATAACTTCTTTTGCTTAAAAATATTTGATTTTCTTTCTTAATAATTGATTCTTGTTTTAGATTTTTTTTTTTATTAGTTAAACTTTGGTTGGGTAGGGCTTAACAGGGAATTAGCAATTTGATAGCATGTTCTTATGTCTTTTAAAGACCACGAGAACTAGAAGGAGAGCATAAACCAGGATTTTAGATGCTAAAAATATTACAGAATTTAGATCCTTGACCTTCAGGGAGTGTATCAATGTGAGGAGTGCAACTGTTAGGAATAAGTACCTCTGATGTTGAAAGTTCTTGCAAAATTTAGACAATTTGCTGTGTCGTAGGTATTGAATCAGCTGAAAGACTGAAAGTATAAATTGAATGGATGTACAGAAATGTGAGTGGTAGTAAGAATAAAACTAAATTTTAAAAACATAGTTTAGGGATTGGTATGTAAATACAATCTTATATGTAAAGATTGCATCCTTTTGTAAGTTGTATGTGGATTAAATAGTCTTAATCATTTATTTGATGTAAAAATTACCCTGGAAGTTGTTATCTGTAATAAAGGAATATGGGAAGGATCATTAAAGTTTTTTCAATGTAATATAAATATTAAATAATATAATAGGGTAGTGGACCAACCAGAGTTCATCAGAGACTATTTTTTTCAACCTTGTACCTTTTTATTCTTTTTGAATGCTGGGAGGTGAACCTTTTACACCAAGCTTGTCCAACTCATGGCCCCTCAGGCCACATGCGGCCCAGGACGGCTTTGAATGTGACCTAACACAAATTCATAAACTTTCTTAAAACATTATGACATTTTTTTGGCTTTTTTGTTTTGTTTGTGCTCATCAGCTATCATTAGTATTACTGTGTTTTATGTGTGGCCCAGGACGATTCTTCCAATGTGGCCCAGGGAAGCCAAAAGATTGGATACCCCTGTTATACCATTTGGTGAGCTAAGACATGGTTACATGAAAAACAGTAATAACTAACTGTTTAAGGTGGGATAATTATGGAATGAATACACTGGCTAATTAGATGTTCTGAGAAGATAGAGGTTACTTTCAATTGGGAAAGGCATGGTTCCTGGCAGGCTGGGTATCTCGTAACTGCTTATAAAATAAACAGGTTGAATATTTTGAAGTAGAGTAGTAATGTGAGAAGGGTAGTATTTTAAGTGATTAATTTGATAAGACTGTGTTGGATGGATTGATTGGAGGAAGGAGGGATGAGTTAAGATGCACAGTAGCTTATTACCCTCTAGGGCAGTAGTGAAAGGCATTTAAGAGAACAGTAAAGTAAGATGTGAATAGGCATTTAAGAAAAATAAAGGATGTTGAGACTTACTGGTTATGGGAAGCAGGAGAAAGAAAGGTCAAAGACAATTTTAAGATTTTGAGAATACTGATATTTAACAAATATTTATTAAGCATCCATTCTGTGCTAGATGCGGAAGTAAGTTAAGTGCCGGGGGAAAAAATGGTGAGGAGTGAGGAATATGGTCCTTTTTCATGTAGCTTTCATTCTGCTCTATGATATGAATGCAAAGGAGGATGGCAAGAAAGGAAGCTGATGTGGAGGAAGAGTAGAGCTTAGTTTTAGACACTTACAATTTGTGGTAAGATTGTGAGATACCAAACTGCTAATGTGTGGTGAACTATTAGAATTTAGAAAAAAGTTTAGGGTCAAGGATAGATTTTGAGTCAGAATCAGCTGGATTCCCAATCTATTAGTCATTAAAACTCTCCTTTCATAGGGCCCTCATCTTCCTTTAGTTTGGGTTCAGTGTACTTTGCGTTTTCCCAGTCCTGCTCTCCTAAACTTCATGGTGGGGTGGCTCACGCCTGTAATCCCAGCACATTGGGAGGCCGAGGCAGGTGAATCAGTTGAGGCCAGGAGTTCCAGACCACCCTGGCCAACATGGTGAAACCTCATCTCTACTAGGAAAATAAAAAATTAGCCAGGTGTGGTGGTGCACGTCTGTAATCTCAGCTACTCACGAGAGGCTGAGGCATGAGAATTGCTTGAACCCAGGAGGCAGAAGTTGCAGTGAGCTGAGGTTGTGCCACTGCACTCCAGCCTGGGCAAAAGAGCAAGACTCTGTCTCACACACACACACACACACACACACACACACACAATTCCTTATTGACTTCATAACAACTATATTGATTTTTGTATTAAAGAAGCAGCACCATAGAGTGTTTAAGAGCGTAGACTCTGGGGCCAGACCACCTGAATTTGAATTCTGGTTCTGTTACTTACTAGCTTGGGCAGATATTTAATCTCATTGTGCTTTAGTTTCTTCATAGGTAAAATGAAGATAGAGTTTCAAACTCATACAATTGTTATGAGAAGTAATTGCATTAATGTATAAAAAGTGCTCAGAACACTACCTCACACAAAGTAAGTGCTTACATGTGTTTTTGTTAAATAAAATACTCTTATCCTGGTCTTTATTACCTCCTGCCAATGTTTTAATCATCCCAAGTGGCTCTGTTTCTCATTTTCATGCTTGCAATCGCATCTTTACTTTCTTTCCTATTAACCGCTATTTCTAAAAAAAAAAAAAAGACACACTTTCAGCACTTTCCTCTCCTCTCCACCCCCAGACTATCTTTATCATTCCTCCTTCTTTTACAGGCTAATACCATCCTTTCTGCCTCTTCTAGGATGATAGTAGAT
>NW_012123043.1:5114763-5117001 GCF_000951035.1 Colobus angolensis palliatus
CCCCCTTTTTTTTTTGACAGAGTCTCACTCTGTCCTCCAAGCTGGAGTACAGTGGTATGATCTTGGCTGCAACCTCTGCCTCCCAGTTTCAAGCGATTCTCCTGCCTCAGTGTCCCGAGTAGCTGGGACTACAGGCGTGCGCCACCATGTCCAGCTAATTTTTGTATTTTTAGTAGAGACTAGGTTTCACCGTGTTGGCTAGGCTGATCTCGAACTCCTGACCTCAAGTGATCCGCCCACCTTGGCCTCACAAAGTACTAGGATTACAGGAGTGAGCCACCATGCCTGGCCTGGCTGTTACATTTTCTTGATGACTTGTTGTTGCACAAGTGTGGGGAGTCCCATGTTACCCTTATTAATTCTGGTTTAATGAGTTTGTGGTAATGCTTCTAGAAAATTCTACCTTTGCATCTGTTCAATCCCATAGTAAGGCAGTTTTATCAGATTGCATTTGGATCATGGCTCCCAGCCATGATTTATTACCTAGATTGTGGCTTCCTCAGACCTTAGATGTTACCACTAAAATTAAAAATGTTACATTTTTAACATTCGGGGGAAAATTTAGTCCAGGACTCCCAGTTTGCATCCAAATGCATGAATTGAGTTATTATAAATTCTTTTCAACTACCAAATCAGAATTCATATTTTTGAGACATATAGAACCTTTGAGCTTCACAGGCTGTTTTTCAGCAGGTTATTCTGTGGCAGGCAGAAGACTCAGGAGGTGAAGGAGTTTCATTATTTACCTAGAGTTTCCAGCCCAGGGCTGCTATTGCCCTAGTGGAGAGATTTATAAAATGGTTTTGATATGACCTGTGAGTAAAGAAGAAAATGTGTTTGAAACAATTTCTGTGAACATGATTTGAACTTTGGGTTATTGTATTTGTTTCTTATCCATTTTAGAGTGAATGTTCACACTGTATACCCACCTCTTCCCCTGAGAATAGAGCCCCGAAGCTTTATATTCTCAACACCCCCCGCCCTCCCGGCCCCGATTCCTTGGCTCTGTCTTCTCAGTGTCAATAGATACCTTCTCTCTTCTTTGCTATTGCCTGCTTTGGTTACTGATTCCAGAGCTTTTCCTGACTTTTCTGGTAAATTATTACTCTGAACTTGAGTGTATCCCTTTGAAGATCTCCTATACTTTTACCAGACAAATGATTGTGCATATGCCTTTTGAATTCTTCATATTTGAGTCATGCTCTAACACTTGAAGTATTAAAATCTCAAGTATCTATGGTGTAGTCTTTGAAAGTCACTGTCTTTTGATCAAGTGTTCATGGGGCTGTTAGGGTAATTAATTGGATTGCACTGATAGCACTAGAATTTATAAAGCAGTTACTTCCTTTGCTAATGACTACCCGTGTTCTCTTTCTTATTCATAGATGCTCTCTCTTATTGATGTGTACATAAATTGTATCTGAACAGCATTCCAGGATTTTTATGCATATGCATTTCTCATATAAATGTATCTCTATTCCCTTGCACACACACATTCCATATACACATATGTGTGTACTTACATACATACTGTTCAGGTTATTAAAATCCCCGAAGGACCTCAAGGTTATTTGGAATTACTCAATGTAAGAACAATAACTCTATTTCTTCTCTGAATTTCAATGGGGGCAAAAGTCCCTAGTGATCATCTATCTTAACCTTAGAGAAAAGGGAAGAAAAGGAGAAGGAAAAAAAGAACCTTTTGGTTTGACCTAATCTAGATATCTGAGTATTGTTCCTTTGTATTAGTGAGCGTGGGAGTGGTTTTGATGAGCTTTGGGGGATGTGTGTGTATCATCCCTCAACTGCCTCCTGCAGCCTGGGCCAAGACTACTCATGGAGCAGTCCTTTCTAGACAGGTAGCTGCTCATCCTGGCTTTCAGTTATGACATAGGAAAATTTCTATCAGTGTTTTTCCTAAGCTAATAGGGAACCACATCTAGCTACTGTCATATTCAACTCTAAGAGCTTTTAGACCAGCTTGAAGACTCTGTCCAAGAAGAAAAGTCAGTATTGCATTTTCCATGGCTTCTGGGAATGGCCTAAGGGAAGGATATCTACAAATAACGCTGAATCCTTCCTTTATGGTATCTGTTAATATGTAGCATGTTAACATTATAATTTTACCTTTGTCCTTTCTCCTGACCTTCTCATGGACTAGTGAGTACCATAAAGTCCAGAATTATTAAGACATCGGTAAGTTAGTAAGAGAAACAAAGGGCTGGAAGGATCTGTAAA
>NW_012123043.1:5118731-5119297 GCF_000951035.1 Colobus angolensis palliatus
CTAGCTGCTCGAGAGGCTGAGGCAGGAGAATATCTTGAACCCTGGAGCCAGAGGTTACAGTGAGCCAAGATTGTGGCACTGCACTCCAGCCTGGGGACACAATAAGACTCTGTCTCAAAAAAAAAAGTTGACTGTGAGATTTGTATCCAAAATCCAAGAGTACTTTATAACATTATTATTTAATAGTGATATCAATGGAGTTTAAATCTTGTTGATCCATCAAATTATTTAGACTGGTTTCATTATATAGAGATGGTTGTAGAACAAAAACAAATTGTCATTATATTCTCTTCATCCAGGACAAGTAACTAAAAAATTTCAAGTCAATTAAAAAAAAGTTTCCAATTCATATTTTAAGAACTGCCTTAGAGTTTGGATTTTTGATGTGAGGAAGCGCTAATGCTTTTTACAGTCCCATCTTATTAAACTAAGAAGTCTTATGAGATATTGTTTAACTGTGCCCCGTTGACCAACTTCATATAAAGTTTATGAAAATCAGCTTAAGAGATAGACCGGCCAGGCACTGTGGCTCACTCCTGTAATCCCAGCACTTTGGGAGGCCGAGG
>NW_012123043.1:5119977-5126426 GCF_000951035.1 Colobus angolensis palliatus
AGAACAAGACTCTGTCTCAAAAAAAATAAAAAATATATATATATATATATTCTAAATTATATTTGTTAAGATGTATCTCTTTTGATACACACTGCACCTGTTCATTTATCTTCACATTGATACATGTAACAATAATTTATTTTTTATATTGTCCTGTGGTAGCCCAGTGTATGACTATACCAAAATTTCTTTTCTTACTGATGGACATGTAAGTTTCTAGGATGTTGTTGCTTGCTTGCTTTTCTTTTGGTTTGCTTTTAATACGTAATGTTGAAATAAAAATGGACAATAACAAATAATGGTGAGGGCATGAAAAAGTTGGAGCCTCATACATTGCTGATGGGACTGTAAAATGGTACAGCCACTTTGGTACACAGTCTAGCAGTTCTTCAAAATGTTAAGCATAAGAATTAACATTTGACCCATTAGTTCTGCTCCCAGGTATATATTCAAAATAATTGAAAACATATGTCCACATAAAAACTTGTACATCAGTGTTCATGGCAGCATTATTCACAATAACCAAAAGGCGGAAACAGCCCAAATGTCCATCAACTGATGAATGAATATGCAAAATGTGGTGTAGTTATAAAATGAAATATCTTTCAGCCATAAAAAGGAATTGAATTACTGATATATACTACAACTTGGATAGACAGTGAAAACATTATGCTAAGTGAAAGAAGTCAGACACAACAGGCTACATATTATATGATTTCACTTACATGAACTGTCTAGAAAAGACAAATCCACAGAAATAGAAAGTAAATCAGTGGTTGCTAAGGGCTTGGGAGGGGTGGATGGAAAGTGATTGCTAATGGAACGGTTTTCTCTTTGGAGAGATGGAAATGTCCTGAAATTGGTTAGGATGATGGTTGCACAATTCTATGAATGTATTAAAAACCATTGAATTGTATGCTTTCAAAAGGTGAATTTTATGGTATGTTGATTACATCTCAGTGAAGATGTTATAAAAGACTACTAAAAAATTTATAGTGCTACTGTGAGTATTCTTATACATAGTTTCATGTGTAAATGTGTTAGAATTTTCCTAGGGTTTATGTGAAAGATTAAACATTTGTGCATCTTCACTGGATAAGTGATGTTCAAAGTGATGGGCTATGCCAGTGTACACTTCCTCCAACTGTGTAGGAAAGCTCCCATTGTTCTACATTTCCACTTACAATTGCTATCGTCATATTTTTATATCACTAATTTCTCAGATTAAAACTGATATAATTCTTTAAGTGATTATTCTCAAACAATGCCAAGAGTGCGATACTATTTGCAAATGGCTCTTGATTATTGCTCTGTGGATTTCCTGGTGATGAGTTGCAAAATATCAAGTCCCAAGTAATGTATTGGTTTATATTTGGGGTTCGTGCATGACCAACTTCATATAAGGTTTATGAAAATCAGGGAAAGATTGGGCAGGTCTGTTACAGAAAATCTTCCTTAGCATCTCAAACAATTACATCTGAACAATTTATGCTTAGACTGTTCAGTTTGTATATTATTTAGACTGTTTACATCTTTTACCATCTCTCTCAATAGTTTCTTCTTCATGCAGCAGTTCTTTTTTCCCAGTGGCTTCTTAGTTGAGGAAGTGTTGTGTTCTCTACTAGATGTTTTAAAAAGAAATGTCTAAATTCAACTTCAGTTTCAACATCTGGAAAAAAAATTCATTCAAATAGCACCAGCAAACACCATAAAAATCTTATTACATAAACTCATTAGTAAAATAAAAGCATTCATTTTAGTTGTTTCTCGAGGTTTTTAGTATATTAAAATCTATTGGAAATTGTCCTAGACTCTTTGGGGCTGAGATCAGTATAGAATAATACAGCTGGAAGCTACGCTAGTGATCAACCCTATCATTTTTACAGATCAAAAAACCTGAGGTTCAGGAAGGTGAAGTGATTTATGCAAGGGCTCACAGCTAAATCTATTTCGATCATACAATAACTGTCACATTTTCCTTTGTCTTATTATTATGGATTAAATGTTTAGTCCAAGAGGGTTTTTGTGTGTGTGTGTGTGTGTTTGGGTTTTTTTTTTGTTTTGGTTTGGTTTTTAGTAAGGATTTTATTCAAAAGGTTTACTGTAAGGGATGAAGGGACAATTATAATAAGGTGATTGCTGTAAACGTAAGATTTGCAAGTGCCTCAGAGCTATTTTTCTTTTCTTTTCTTTCTTTTTTTTTTTTTGAGACGGAGTCTCTCTCTGTTGCCCAGGCTAGAGTGCAGTGGCGCAATCTTGGCTCACTGCAAGCTCCGCCTCCTGGGTTTATACCATTCTCGTCAGCCTCCCAAGTAGCTGGGACTACAGGCACCCGCCACCACACCTGGCTAATTTTTTGCATTTTCAGTAGAGATAGGGTTTCACCATGTTAGCCAGAATGGTCTTGATCTCCTGACCTCATGATCTGCCCACCTTGGCCTCCCAAAGCGCTGGGATTACACACGTGAGCCACTGTGCCCCGCTGCTCAAGAGCTATTTTTCTATAGTAAAAAATACATGTGTAACTTCAGAATGTAAATGTAAATTTGAATACTTATGATGGGTGTCTGTGTATTTAATATGTTCTGTTGACTTTCTTTGACATTTGGCAAATTTAAGGCACTAAATAATAGTGAATGAGCTGAAGTATTATGGTATTTAACACTTTGACAGAGTTTTTTTTTGGGGGGTGGGTAGTGTATATATCCTACTGCTGTTTGATTTTTATAATATGCTAGTCTTCATGAAGGCCATTTTCATAAGAATATATTTAGGTATATTTTCGCCTAAGGACTTTGCCAAACTGCAGTTAAAAGAATGGAATTACACAACTTTTCATGGTATCCTATTATTTTACAGAAAGGAATGGAGAAGTGAAATAAGAGTAAGTTAGGGGATAAGAAGTTAGGGGATAAGAACATTTTAGAAGAGCTTTTGTTCATTGCTAGTCCTAACTTAGTCTAGTGACTAAGAAGTTGTAACTATTGATGTTCATATTTGCATGCAGTTATTGATTTTGTGTCAGAAAGTCTTTTGGTACTTGCTGTGGTCTTTCCAGTGCTGTTAAGCTGGAAGAATGACTTTGCTCTTGGCCTTTACCATAGCCTTTGAAAACAAAGTACTACGTTATTTTAAGCCTTTGAGTTTTTGCCATTCAGCCTTACATTGGCGTACTCTGTCAACCATGTCAGTGTGCCATATCAACAAGACTGACTGTGCTCCAGAAAATGGGCTGGGTTAGTACAAGTTATGTAGAAGGTTTCACTAAGTTATAAAATTTTACAGAGCAAGAAAGGTGAAACTTAGTCTCCAAAAGATATGGGGATCATCTCTGCTTAGTCTTAATTAAGTGAAGATTTTGGCACCCTAAAAGCCTAAGGAGTGCGGTCTCTGTTGGTATACTGCTATTTCAGGTTCATTTGAATTAATCTCTGAGGTTGTTAACTAGATAGCTGTAACTCCAAATAAACAACTTAAACATGCCAGCTAGCTCTTTGACTACTCCTCAAACTTGGCTTCATTTTAATGTTTCAGTGGTACAAGGTTTGTTTTTTTTTTTTTTTGCTGATTCCCTTAAGGTAGAAAAGGATTATTTAATAATTTATTAAAAGGTAAATAATTACACTATTCAAAAACAAACTCCAAATTTGATCCCTTTCTGGCTATCCCTTCAGATTTGACTGTTGTGATCTTATAGGTCACATTCTACTGGGTGAGAAGGCAGTTTTCTATAATAGATGCACTAGAAGTTTAATCTAGTGTTATAGGGTAATTCTGAATAGCAGATTTGGGAAAGATAGTGTTGTCACTCTACCTTTAAAGCAAGTCTTTAATTTGCCGTGTGTCACACAATAAGAATATATGCAAATTAGTTGTGGGATTAACACATAGTTATGGGATAAACTAGCCATTGTTTAAAAGCAGAATAATTCTAAGGTAAATGAAATTTCAGAAAAAAATTTATATAAATTTAATTTGAGTCAATACAAAATAGTTTTTGAAACCATCATTTGGAATATAATAGGTATACATTTAAGAATGTAATGGGAAAAAAGATCCTGTTCATAGAAGCAGAAAAAAAACACAAAAAACAAAATCATTAGCAATAAACCCAGGAGGAAATATGTAAGACTTTTTTTTTTTTGAACTGGAGTCTCACTCTGTTACCCAGGCTGAAGGGCAGTGGCGCAATCTCAGCTCACTACAAGCCTCCTGGGTTCAAGTGATTCTCCTGCCTCAGCCTCCCGACTAGTTGATACTACTGGCACACGCCACCACTAATTTTTGTATTTTAGTAGAGACGAGGCTAATTTTCATATTTTTAGTAGAGGTGAGGTTTCACCATGTTGGCCAGGCTGGTCTCAAACTCCTGACGTCAAGTAATCCACCCACCTTAGCCTCCCAAAGTGCTGGGATTACAGGCATGAGCCACCACACCCAGCCTATAAAACTTGCAGGAAGAAAATATAATACTTTATTATAAAGAACATGAAAGAAGGCCTAAATAAGTGGAGCTACTGATAGAAATGTATTGTATCATCTCTCTTTCTTAATATTGATCTAGTAGTACTACAATAGTAACTACTTCATAGAATTGTTAGGATTAATTAATATATGAAAGGTCTTAAAACAGTTTCTGACACTTAGTAGGCTCCATAATGTTTGCTATTGTTGTTTTTATTATAAAATCCATGTAACTCTAGTCAAAATTTCTGTGGAAAAATTTGGCAAGCTCATCCTGAATTTCATGTGAAAGAATTCATCTGCAGAAATAGTCCAGAAAATCTCTCAAAGTTCAATGAGGTAGGTCTTGACCTACCAGATGTCAAAATATAGTTAAGTAATTAAAATGCTATCGTATTGATAGAGGGATAGATAAATAGATAAATGAAAGAAATAGAAACTCCAGAAACAGACTCAATTACAGATGGGAATTTAATTTTGATAATGGTGACATTTCAAATTAATGGGGTAAAAATTGTGTTAGGAAAATTGGCTCTCTACTTGGGGAAAAAAATTATACCCCCTAACTCTCACCATCTGCAAAAGTAAGTTCCAAGGAATCAAATAGTTAATATAATTTTTAGAAGAAATATAGGTGAATAATTTTATAACTAGTAAGCAAGGAAGAGGTGGGAGGGAGAAGGCTTCCTGAGTAAAATGAAACTCAGAACTTTTCTATGACAAAAAACATCCTAAAAAAAAGTTGAAAGACAAATGACAGACTAGGAAAAAGATTTTGTGATCAAGGATTAATATCCAGATTAATGAGTTCTTTATATAAACAATTTAAAAAATTTAACCCGCCGGGTACGGTGGCTCACGCCTATAATCCCAGCACCTTGGGAGGCCAAGGCGGGCGAATCACAAGGTCAGGAGATCGAGACCATCCGGGCTAACACGGTGAAGCCCCATCTCTACTAAAAATACAAAAAATTAGCCGGGTGTGGTGGCGGATGCCTGTAGTCCCAGCTACCTGGGAGACTGAGGCAGGAGAATGGCGTGAACCCAGGAGGCTGAGCTTGCAGTGAGTGGAGATCGCGCCACTGCATTCCAGCCTGGGTGACAGAGCGAGACTCCATCTCATAAAAAAATAAAAAATAAAAATTAACCATTTGAAAAAAAAATGAAGAAAGGCTATGAATGGGAAGTAGTTTATGTAGTTAATAAACATATGAGATAATATCTACATGGAAGGCCAGGCGAGGTGGCTAACGTCTGTAATCCCAGCACTTTGGGAGGCTGAGGCGGGAAATCACTAGGGCAGGAGTTGGAGACCAGCCTGGCCAACATAGTGAAATCCCGTCTCTACTAAAAATACAAAAATTAGCTGGGACTGAGTAGTCCCAGCTACTCAGGAGGCTGAGGCAGAATTGCTTGAGCCCAGGAGGTGGAGGTTACAGTGAGCCGAGATCGCTCCACTGCACTCCAGCCTGGGCAACAGAGCAGGACTCTGTCTCAAAAAAAAAAAAAAAAAAATCCACATGGAATTGTCAGGGACCCAGAATAGCCAAGACAATCCTGAAAAGAAGAACAATGTAGGAGTACTCACACTTCCTGATTTTAAAACTTACTACAAAACAATGGTAACCAAGACAGTGTGGTATCGGCAGATAGGTAGACATGTACATCAATGGAATAGAATTGAGATTCTAGAAATAAACCCATGCAACTATGGTCAACTGATACAGAACAAAGGTACCAAGACCATTCACTGGGGAAATATAAAAATTAACTCAAAATAGATCAAAGACCTAAATGTAAAAGCTAAAGCTATAAATCTCTTAGATGAAAACATAGCAATAATGTTTTCCATGACCTCTCATTGATTAATTGATGGAATTTTACTGATGAGCTATCAAATTGGATCCATAACCTCAGATTTAGCGAAAGATTCTTAGATATGTCACCATAGAATGAGCAACAAAAGAAAAAAATAATTTGAATTT
>NW_012123043.1:5127147-5163596 GCF_000951035.1 Colobus angolensis palliatus
GTCTCAACGTCTTGGCCTCAACTGATCCTCCCACTTCAGCCTCCCAAAGTGTTGGGATTACGGGCATGAGCCACCACCACTCCTGGCCTAAAAGCTTTAAAATACTTGAAAGGACACTATCGAGAAAGCAGGTAGATCACTTGAGTCCTGGAGTTCAAGACGAGCTTGGGGCAATATAGCAGGACATCATCTCTACAAACAATTTGAAAAATTAGCCAGGCATAGAGGCACACACCTGTAGTCCCAGCTGCTCGAGAGGTTCAGGTGGGAGGATCATTTGGACCTGGAAGCATCACTTGCAGTGAGTTGAGATCGTACTACTGCACTCCAGTCTGGGTGACAGAGTGAGACCTTGTCTCAAAAAAAAAAAAAAAAAAAAAAAAAAAAAAAAAAAAAAAAAAAACCCACAGAGTGAGAGATATTTGCAAATTATATATCTTGTAAGTGACTTGTATCTAGAATATATAAAGAACTTTAATAATAAATAAACTTTATAATAATAATAAGACAAAATATCCCAAAATGGACAAATAATCTAAATAGACATGCCTCCAAGGAAGATACACAAATGACCAATAAGCACCTGAAAAGATATTCAACATCAATTGTTATCAGCGAAATGCAATGAAAACCATAATGAGATACCACTTTGTAACCACTAGGATGACTAGAATCAAAAAGTCAAATAATTACAAGTATTGGTGAAGGTGTGGTGAAATTGGAGCTCTCGTATACTGCTGGTAAAAATGTAAGATGGGGCAGCTGCTGAAAAACAGTCTGGAGGTTCCTCAGAGCATAGAGTTACTCAAGCATAGAGTTACCATATGATCCAGCAATTCTACTCCTCGGTACACCCAAGATAAATGAAAACATATGTCCATACCAGCAATTGTACTCCTAGGTGTACTGAAGATAAATGAAAACACATATCCGTACAAAAACTTACACAAAAATGTTATGGCAGCATTATTCATAATAACCAAAGGTGGACACAACCCAAATGTTCATCAACTTATGGATAATCAAAATGTATATCCATACAATGGAATATTATTTAGCCATAAAAAGGAATGAAATACTGATTCATGCTACAGTTTGGATGAACCTTGAAAACATATGCTAAGAGAAGTCAGTCACAAAAGTCTACATATTATATGATTCTATTTATGTGAAAGTCCAGAATAGGGAAATCTCTGGAGTGGGAAAGTAGATTGGTGATTGCTTAGGGATAGGAGAAGGGAGGGTAAGAGGGTAAGGAGCAACAGCTGGAGGATACAGGACTTCTTTTTTTTTCTTTCTTTCTTTTTTTTTTTTTTTTTGAGACAGGGACTCACTCTGTCCCCCAGGCTGGACTGCAGTAGTGTAATCTTGTCTCACTCCAACCTCCACCTCCTGGGCTCAAGTGATGCTCCCACCTCAGACTCCCAAGTGACTGGGACTACAGGTCCACACCACACCTGGCTAATTTCTTATTTTTTGTATTTTTGCTAGAGACAGGGTTTCACCATGCTTCTCAGGCTGGTCTCAAACTCCTGAGCTCAAGTGATCCATCTGCCTTGGCCTCCCATAGGTGCTGAGATTACAGGTGTGAGCCACTGTGCCTGACCCCAGGGCTTCTTTTTGAGATGATGGAAATTTTCCAAAATTGACTGTGGTGATGGTTTCACTTATCTATGACTATAATTCAAAAAAAAAAAAGTACCTTTGAAATTATGTATTTTTAAATTTAATTAATTAATTTATTTTTCCAAAGACAGTGTCTCTCTTTGTTGCCCAGGCTGGAGTGCACTGGTGCGATCTCAACTCACTGCAACCTCCACCTTTCGGGTTGGAGTGATTCTCATGCCTCAGCCTCCCAAGGGGCTGGGACTACAGGCATATACCACCAAGCCTGGCCAATTATTTTGTATTTTTAGTAGAGACAGGGTTTTGCCGTGTTGGCCAGGGTGGTCTCAAATTCCTGACCTCAAGTGATCTACCTGCCTTGATCTCCCAAAGTGCTGCGATTACAAGAGTGAGCCACTGTGTCCAGCCTGAAATTATATACTTTAAATGGACAAATCATGTGGTATGTGAATTATATCTCAGTAAAGCTGTTTTAACATTTAAAAAAATTTCAAAACACATGAGAAACTTCTCAGATTTCACTGTTAATTAGCAAAATGCAAATTGAAACGCTGGTGTTTTTCTTTTGTTGTTCAATTCTTTAACAGAAATTTAAAAATTAGCTCTTTTTTTTTTCCTTAAACCAAAAGAATTAGTTCTTTCAAGCATAGATATTGATATGGAATTGGGGAAATGGGTACACTTAACTGTCTTGTAAAAGGGCAAAGCCTTTTCAGAAGGCAGTTTGGCAGAATTTATAAAAATATATGCAGATAATTTGGCTAAGTTTTACTTCTTTCCTTATTCTAGCACATGTACAGAAAGGTGTATGTACAGAAATGTTCTTTTATTCCTTGTTTATATTAAAAAAAAATTAGGAAAAACCTAAATTTATATAAATGGGGGAATGGTTAGATATTCACAGTATGGAAATCTTTTGCTGTTATGAACAAAAGAGGTAGACCCAGGTCTGGGCATGATGGCTCACTCCTGTAATCCTAACACTTTGGGAGGCCAAGGCAGGAGGATTACCTAAGCCCAGGAGTTTCATTCAGACCAGTCTGGGAAACATAGCACGACCCTGTCTCTAAAAAATAAATAAATAAAAATCAAAAGAGGTAGACCTACATAAACCTGTATTAACACTACACAAGAACATTCTATAAGAATATTGTAAGTAGAAAGAAAAACTCACTGAAGTACATATAATATGTCTGCATTTACACTTTTAAAAATTCTGGAAGATGGCCAGGCATGGTGGCACACGCCTGTAATCCCAGCACTTTGGGAGGTTGAGGCGGGTGGATCATGAGGTCAGGAGATCGAGACCATCCTGGCTAACACGGTGAAACCCCATCTCTACTAAAAATACAAAAAAATTAGCCGGGCATGGTGGCATTGAGATCGCACCACTGCCAAGATCGCACCAGCCGAGATTGCAGCCGAGATCATGCCATTGCACTCCAGCCTGGGCGACAGAGCAAGACTCCGTCTCAAAAAAAGAAAAAAAAAATTCTGAAAGATATATGAAAAGTACATGTAAGCACATAAGTATCTAGACAGTATTTTAGCAGGATATATACCAAATTGTAGTTAGATTTTATTTTATTTTCTCTTAACAATAAAAATATACTCTGTGTTACTAGATTACTTTAAGAAAATCAATTTGGGGCTGAGCACAGTGGCTCACGCCTACAATCTGAACACTTTGGGAGGCTGAGGCGGGCAGATCACCTGAGGTTGGGAGATCAAGACCAGCCTGACCAACATGGAGAAACCCCATCTCTACCAAAAATACAAAATTAGCCAGGCATGGTGGCACATGCCTATAATCCCAGCTACTCAGGAGGCTGAGGCGGGAAAATCACTTGAACCTGTGAGGCGGAGGTTGCAGAGAGCCGAGACTGCACCATTGCACTCCAGCCTGGGTAACAAGAGTGAAACTCTTGTCTCAAAAAAAAAAAATTAAAAAAAAAAAAAAAAAAGGAAGAAGAGAAGAGAAGAGAATCAATTTGGGCTGGGCCCAGTGGCTCATGCCTATAATCCCAGCACTTTGGGAGACTGAGGTGGGCGGATCAGCTGAGGTCAGTAATTCAAGACCAGCCTGGCCAACATGGTGAAACTCCATCTCTACTAAAACTACAAAAATTAGCTGGGTGTGGTGGTGGGTGCCTGTAATCCCAGCTATTTGGGAGGCTGAGGCGTGAGAGTCACTTAGACCCGGGAGGCAGAGGTTGCATTGAGCTGAGATGATGCTACTGCGCTCCAGCCTGGGCAACAAAGTGAGACTCTGTCTCAAAAAAAAAAAAGAAAGAAAGAAAGAAAGAAAATTAATTTGAAGAAAAAGGCTACAGTATACCTGATAGTGGATGGAGCTTTGGTTTGGAAGTTAGAAACCCACAGCATTAGTTCTGCTATTGTCATAGACTTAAGCCCTCTCAAGTGGTTTAGGTTTCATTTGTCTCACATAACTCAGTGTTAGGAAGTAGTGTTAGGACCATGTTGTTCCCCATTGTCACTTCCTGAGCATTATTTCCTATACCGTCTTATAAAAATAGAATACCGCTGCTCCTTTGATTTTCAT
Organism: Colobus angolensis palliatus; assembly: GCF_000951035.1. Taxonomy (NCBI): domain Eukaryota; kingdom Metazoa; phylum Chordata; class Mammalia; order Primates; family Cercopithecidae; genus Colobus; species Colobus angolensis. The sequence continues at coordinate 5,131,337 of NW_012123043.1, forward strand.
GCCACATTTTAACCCCCTCATTCATCAAAGACTTAGCTCACAACTTACTCTCCATCTCGTTTTGCTATCAAATCATCCAACATTCACTTGGATGACTGTTCCTGAAAATGTTTCTCATTTGGGTGATTTTTTCCCTCCACCTTGCTCTGTCACCCATTTCCGCAGTTGTACCCATGACACAAATTTCACCTATATCTGCTCCTCCTCTAATGCATCTGGCTTTTTGGCCATAATACAGAATTGCTAGTTCAGTCACTGCTATTATAACCAGTTCTAATTGGGACTTCCAATTCTTTTTCCCATTTACTTCTTTAAAGGATCTATTTGAATTTGGTGACCATGAATAACCACATGGTCACCAAATTCAAATAGATCCTTTCCATTTTCTGGAAACCCAGTCGTGTGTCCCTGGCCAACTCACTCATTTCTCTGGAATGGTCATTTCATTCTTCTGTATGCTCCTCACCCTTCTGACCATTCTACTTCTTCCCTTTTTCTTAACAGTTGATATCACCTCCTGCTGCTTTGCTTCCTACTCCACAACCACTCTGATCTGGCTTTTGTCTTTATCACTGCACCAAAAAAACCTTTTTAACAAGTGCTTTAACATGAGACTTGTGAAAGTCTCTACTGCCCTGTAGGTTGTTAAATTTAGAATTGGTATAATAAAATGGTTCAGAATTATGCTCTGGAGCTAGACTGATTGGATTTGAATGCTGGCTCGTTAGTTTTTAGCCATGTGACCTTGGGCATGTTACTTAATCTAAAAATGATGATGATGATAATAATAGTAACATTTATCTTATTAGCTTGCTAGGAGGATTTAATGAATTAATGTATATGGGGCAGTGTTTCACCCATATATAGTAAACCCTTAATAAATATTAAATTATATTATTGCTCCTACCACTACCTCTGTTACTACTGTGATTACTACTACTTCATAGATAAGATAGAAAACAGAGAAATTAGATGGGAATTTCTTATTTGTTATTTTTTTTTTTTTTGAGACAAGGTCTCTCTTTGTCACTCAGGCTGAAGTGCAGTGTCGCACTGCAAGGCTAGGCTCACTGCAAGCGATACCTTTGGGGCTCAAGTGATCCTCCCACCTCACCCTCTCAAGTAGCTGGGACTATACGTGCGTGCCATCATGCCTGGCTAATTTTTGTATATTTTGTAGAGATGGGGTTTCACCATGTTGTCCAGGCTCAAATTTTATCTCTAAACCACTCTACCTATGTCTGAGGCATTCTCTTTTCCTTCCCTCCTATTGCAGTGGAGAGTTTTTCCCATTTAAGGCTAATCCTTCTGTCTTTGTTTTGGAGCCTTTCTCTTTAAACTCACGCTATCCAACCTTATTTGCCAACCTTTTCTTTTCACGTAAATGCTTCCAAATGTAATTAAACATGCTCAAGTCTCTTTGATTTTACAACAACAACATTTTATGACCCCTTCCTGGCCTCCATATATCACTCTGTCTCTTTCCTCCCTTTCTTAGCCACATTTTTCAAGACTTATCAATGCTCTCATTTCCTTTCACTCTTCATTCCATTCTTATCTTGCTCTTGCCCCATTACTGCACTGAAACACTTCAAGCTCAGGTCCTCCGTGACCTTTACATTACTAATTCTGACATTTCCTTTCTTTAGCTTACTTGACTGTTAGCAACATCAACCACTCTCTCTTTCTTGAAACCCTTTCATCCTATGGCTTCCATGACAAATTTCTTTTTCTTTTCTCTTCTCTGGTTATACCATGTTTGCTCACTTATCCTTTACTACATGGTTTTTAAATGCTAGAATTTCTCATAGCTTTGTGGTAGGCTGTCTTTTCACACTACTCTCTTACCAGGTCTTGTCCAAATGCCCAGCTTCAAATAGAGCAGAAAAATATTGCCTGCTGTCACCAGTATTATGATATTCCTCAACCTTTCCCTTCCTTAGAGGACTTTTGGGAAGACACACGGGGATATATTTAAAATTTGAGTTTTTTGGAAGAAAGGATGGCATTATAACTTATATTATTCCATTGAAATTAATCTAGCTCTAAAATGTAAGAAAACCCAATCCTTTTAATCAGATATATTAAAATAATATGTTGGAAGAAAAAAATTGTTGATAATAGTATGTCTAAAGTTACTATCCCATGAGTTAGCAATTATGAGAATGTTCAAATTCAGCAATAATTAAATACTATACATGAAGCTATTTTCTGGCACCGAAGAAAATCATGATAACAATGGTAGTAATAACAATGGCATTGGCAAGAATACAGCATAGTCCTAACGTAAATATTTTCTTTTTTACTTTTGAGATGGAGTCTTGCCCTGTTGCCCAGGCTGGAGTGCAGTGGCGCAATCTTGGCTCACTGCAACCTCCACCTCCCGGATTTAAGAGATTCTCCCACCTCAGCCTCCCGAGTAGCTGGGACTACAGGCGTGCGCTACCACGCCCAGCTAAAAATAGTATTTTCTATATGTTTGATTTTTTTAGGCGACAGTTTGCCAAATTCCTTAAATTTGGCAGATTTTCATAGTATATGATCTCATGCTCTGCAAGAGGGAAATAGACCTCTGGAAGAATGGATAATTCTCAGCCAGTGTATTACACACACATGCACACACACATTAGAAACAAAAGAAGCAGAACCAAAAACCCAAGGACAAACTGATTCTGATGTCATTATTTCCACAGCAAACAGCTGGGATTTTTACATATGTGACATTAACTTAGAAAACTTAGAAAATGGAAAGCTCCTACTTCATCCTCGCTGCCATGTTAGTGTCACCTAGGGGCTGCGATCTGAATCTTCACTAGACTCTCTTCATTATTATAACATTATATTGATTTTGATGATATTAAATTGCCTTTTGGAAGATATTCACTATTTAGTTGTTGGAGTCCCTTCCTCCTTTAACCCGTTCTCCCAAAACAGCTTTGATTTTTTTCAGAGACAGTATGCCAGGCATGCTGGTTAGGCTAGAATTAGTAGACACAAGGAACCTTTTGTCAGAGGGATTGCTGTGTCTGGCACAGGATCATTTGGGCACAGTATCATAGCTTGCCTGGCAGAAGTCTAAGCAAAGGGGCACAACACCCTTGGCAGGTTGAGAGTGGCAAGGGTAATGTCTTAGGTTGCCCAAGTAACTCTGTTTTAGTTAGAATCCGGACTAGCTGAGAAAGCATACTTCTCTCAATGGCCTTGGTGAAATCTTTTGATGATTGACTATTTCCTTAAGAGTTTAAGAGCAGGCTCAGAAAAGGGCTTTCATTCTGTTAACTTCTTGCTTTTCGCTATATACATTGTTATATTGGTGGAAATTTCACATTTCATTATTTTATTTCCTTTTCCGCTCACTACTAAACACAGATTTTTTTTTTTTTTTTTTTGTAAATTCAGGTGGGAGATGAGCTTTTGAATCTCTAAAAGCTAGTGTTGTGATTATCAATGTGTGGATTCTAAGATATCTGCTACCAACTAATAATAGCACCAAGACAAACTCTGGATGCTCACTGGATATTCCTGGGGATGGATATTAACATGGTCAATTTTACTCAAAATAGGATATTAGAAATTATTTTCATATTTAATTATATTCACATTTGTCATATAACTAGGAGATTTCTTTTCTTTTCTTTTCTTTTCTTTTGATAGGGTCTTACTCTGTCACCTAGGGCTGGAGTATAGTGGTGCATACATGGCTTACTGCAGCCTTGTTCTCCTGGGCCTAAGCGATCCCTCTGCCTTAGCCTCCTGTGTAGCTGGGGCCACAGGCATGTGTTAGCGTGCCCAGCGAATTTTTTAATTTTTTGTAGAGACGAGGTCTCATTTTGTTGTCCAAGCTGGTCTCAAACAATCTTCCCTCCTTGCCTTCCTAAAATGCTGGGATTACAGGTGTGAGCCACCGCACCTGGCCTGATTTTTTTTTTTTTGAGATGGAATCTAGCTCTTTCGCCCAGGCTGGAGTGCAATGGCGCGATCTTGGCTCACTGCAAGCTCTGCCTCCTGGGTTCAAGCCATTCTCCTGCCTCAGCCTCCTGAGTCCCTGGGACTACAGACACCCGCCACCGTGCCCGGCTAATTTTTTGTATTTTAGTAGAGATGGGATTTCACCGTGTTAGCCAGGATGGTCTCGATGTCCTGACCTCATGATATACCTGACTCAGCCTCCCAAAGTGCTGGGATTACAGGTGTGAGCCACCGTGCTCGGCCGATGTGTTTTTCCTTGATGATGGGTTAAAAAGATCTTATTTATTTTTTATAGTTTCAACTTTAGATTCAGGGGGTACATGTACAAGTTTGTTACATGAGTATATCATGTTGCTGAAGTTTGGGATATGACTGATCCCATCACCCAGTTAGTGAGTGTAGTACCCAACAGTTAGTTTTTCATCCCTGGCCCCTCTCCCTTTCTCTCTCCCTCCCTCCCCACTCTAGTAGTCCCCAGTGTCTACTGTTGCCATCTTTATGCCCCTGAATACCCAATGTTTAGCTCACACTTATAAGTGAGAACATGGAGAATTTGGTTTTCTGTTCCTGTGTTAATTTACTGAAGATAATGGCTTCCAGCTGCATCCATGTTGCTGGAAAGGACATGATTTTGTTCTTTTTTATGGCGCATAACTAGGAGATTTCTATCCTCATTATTAATGTATTAGCTTGTTTTCTGTATTGTTAATATCATTAAGCAAATACATTCTTTGTGTGTGTAGAGCACTATTCTGGGCCCTGGGGATACAATTAGTAAGTCATACTACTTACATACTTACAAGGAGTCTTGCTGAGAATTTGACCTATCAAAGATAACTACAATAAAATCCAATATACTACAATAGGTAATGGGAAACTGGTGGTAGTGGCTAGTATCTGCTAGGATGAGAAGAATAATCAAGGCAGGCTTCATAGAGAAGGTAATGTTTAAACTAAGTCTTTCAGACCACGTAGAAGCTCTAAGCAGGAAAATGCATTCCAGGCGGAGGAAACAGCATGTGGAAATATATGGAGGCATGTGAAAGTGTGGCACACTTGCAGAATTGTTAGAGATTGTTATGGAAATGGTTTATAATAGCTAACAGCAATATGCACGAGCAGTTAAGTTGTGCCAGACACTGTTCCAACTGCTGTGCCCGTACAAAGTTATGTAATCTTCATAATAATACTAAGAAATAAATACTGCTGTTATTTCCATTTTATAGATGGGGTAACTGAGGCAGAAAGAAGTTAAGTAACTTATACAAGGTCTTATAGCTATTAAGTTCCACAGCTGACATTTGAATTCAAACTTTCTGGCCAATGCACTAAATCGGGGTCAGCAAACTATAGCTCATGGGCCAAATCCAGCTCACTGCCTGTTTTTGTACAACCTATAAGCCAAAAATAGTTTTGCATTTTTAATTAGCTGAAAAAGAAGTAAAATATTTTGTGATATGTGAAACTTATATGAAATTCAGATTTTTAGTGTCCATGAAATTTTATTGGAACCTAGCTATAGTCATTGGTTTAGTATTGTCTATAGCTGCTTTTACATTATAATGACAGAGTTGAATGTTTGCAGGAGACTATGATCTGCAAAGCGTAAAGTACTTCTTTCTTTTTTCTCTTTTTTCTTCTTGTTTTTTTAGAGACAGGATCAGGCTCTGTCACCCATGCTGGAGTATAATGACACAATCATACTTCACTGCAGTTTTGACCTCCTGGGTTTAAGCAATTTTTTCATCTCAGCCTCCTGAGTAGCTAGGAACTACAGTTATGCACCACCATGCCTGGTTAATTTAAAATTTTTTTTTTTCTTTTTTTGTAGATATAGGTTCTCGCCATGTTGCTCAGGCTGGTCTTGAACTCCTGGCCTCAAGCAAGTCATTCACCTTGGTCTCCCAAATAAAGTACTTTCTATTTGGCTCTTTACAGAGAAAGTTTGCTCTAAATCAATGCACTCTACTGCCTCACAGTATATTTTGTTTTATTAATTAACACGAAGAATATCATACGTTAATAGCAATACTTGGAGTTATGTACTAGTTATCTTTTTAAAAGTCTGTTTTCTTATTTGTCGTCTTGTGTCCTCACATCAACCCTGAAATTAAAAAAAGGTTAAATTTGGTGTTTCTCTTGTATAGCTAGGAAACTTAGCTGTGGAAAGATTAGGATGGGCTGTGACATTAAAGTCAGACTCTTTTGCCTGTACAGCATCTTATAACATCCTCCATTCTATTCTGAAATTTCTCCTCTACTTCTGTCCTACATACACAGTTGTTCAGAGTTTGGGCTTGAGGACACTCTATAAATGAGACATTTGAGACAGATTGAAAGCAAGGTAACACACACTCTTTCCTTAACCTTTGGTGCCTCTGCGACAGCATCTGAAATTTTCTGTCTTGGCAAGCTTCACCTAATTCTGAGCACCCTGCCAGTGGAGTGCTCCAGGAGGCTGGGATTTGATTGCAGGTAAGTAAGCACTTACCATCAAAGGAGACAGGGGGCATTTCTCATTTTCATTTCCATAAAGGGATGCCATTGCTTTGCCAGGCTGTGTGGAAAGTCTTTGCCTTAACAGTGAATCTTGAGTCTCTTTCAGGTTTTTATCTGTCCATATTCTACTTTTGGAACATGAGGTTTCTACCTTTTTGCTATTCCTGATATTTTTCCTTGGCCTAGGAATGCCTTCTCTTACCAACCAAATCACAGAAGCTTTTCTTGTTACCTTGGTACTACCACTAAGCTAGTCAGGGAGAGTGGAATCTAACTCTTCTGTTTGTGACCTCAAGGGATGTTTGTGTTATTTATTGGTTTGTATTTTTCATTCTACTTCCCTTCTTCTAGGACGTAGCAGTCTGAAGTTTGAACTATAGGCCATGTTTTGTTGTATCATTGTGCTTGATGCTTTCAGGAAAAAACCAATTTATTTGGATTTCTAAAGTCTTAATTTCTAGTGTGTCTTCTGTTTTCAGCCTCAATAGTGAATTTATATTATCAGATATCCAAAATTTATTATACCCAGATTTGGACTGTTAAGGCCTAGCAGAAACAAGGTGCAGCTTTAAGAGAGGTCAACTATATTTCTGCTCATAGCCAGCATTTCCTTGGCCTCGGACAATGCTGAGGTCAGAGCAATGTAGAAAAACAATTCTCTGTCCAAGGGGTCAGATGCCTAAGAGACGCAACTCAAACACCTACAATGAGGGGTAACATATACAGGCATTTGTCAAAACTTAATGAATGTATACTTAATATTTGTGCTTTTCACTATATGTAAATTTTACTTCAAAAGAAAAATAATACTGTAAAGAGGTATTGAACTCTAGTTTATAGTGAAGTATTTGGAGAAATTATTACTAATGTCTGAAATGGGATGAATGGATGAAGGGATGCATGCATGACAAAGCAAGTACAACATTAATGGTGGACGATAGTTTGTGTGGGTATATGCAGGAGGGAGGGTCACTGTGAACTTCTTTCAACTTTTCTGTGTTTGAACATCTTCATAATAAAATTTTTTGGGAAAATAAGTAAAGGGGATGGGCAGGTAATATAAATTAATAAAGCAGGCTTGGTATAACACAGTAGAGAGAGATGGGGCCTGGGGCACTGAGAAATGCATGTTCTGCCTAAAGAAGGCAGCTGCCACTCAACTCCAACCAGTTGTTGCTTTGTGGGAATCTGGCCCCAGTGTTGTAAGGTAATCTATTTTTTTAAAAGGAGTTTCAAATATAGAATTTTTGTGTGCAAAAAAAATCTTTAATTTTAAAATACCATATGGGCCAAACAGTCTATTTTTGATTTACCAACTCATTTTCTATTCCAAAGATTTCAATTTTCGAGAAGAAATTGGGGGTGTCCTCTTGAGTTGTAAAGTTACCATTGTTATCACTAACACATGCCTTTAAAGAGATTTCAGCTGTAGTGGAGACCTTATACTGTAACCTCAATTCCCCTGTTGTGTGGGCTGCTGTACAGTAATGCCTTGCCAGGCCCATGCCATGGTATTCATGACACTGACCCAACCAGGACTTTGCTGTGGGGCAGGGAACAGCTGTGAGGCTGAGCTGGTTGGCACTGATTTCTCTAGGCTCACTTTAGGATTATTTAATATGGAAAGGGCAACAGTACTTGTTAGTTTGCTGCTCAAATATAGTTCCTGAGTGTAAGTCACTTAGGCTTTAAGAGAAATTAGCACTAGTTGGGAATCAGAAACAGAAAAGACTTCTGAGACTTCCTTATATTCCCTGTTTTGTCTAAGTGGTGTCACAATTCACCCACGGTCCTAAGCTCTTAACAATCTCCATGTTATCCTTTCTCACCACTGACATTCTAATAAGTGACCCCGTTCGGTTCATTCTGCCTCAGGGGTACTTCTCAAATCCATGTCCTCCCCAATGTCTTAGCTGCCAGTACCTTACTTCAAGACCTCATCCTCTCTAGCCTGGATTACAATTTCTTCACTGGTGTCTCTCATGAGTTTTCCCTCCCAGTGGTTCAATCTTCATATTCCCACTGCAATTATCATTCCAAGATACAATTCTGATAGTATCACTCTCTGGTTTAAAAACCTCAATACCTCCCTGTTGTCTTCAGGATAAAGGTGAGTGAAACTCTTTATCATGGATGGGATATAGGGACCTTCATGACTGTCAACATACCCTACCAGCCACAATTCCTTCTATTTTCCATTAGCCTATAGGGTAAAGTTCCAATTTCTCAGTATGGCAAATGAAGCCCTACTTAAATTTCTATGCATGCCCCCACCCCTTTCTTAGTCTATGCATGCATAGAATTTTCACTATTCCAAAAAATGGACATTTTCTCTCTCCTCCAGACCTTTGCCTATGTTACTCTCTTTGCTTCAGATCTCTTCATTTGCTGCTGTTTCAGTGTTCTCTTTCTTCTTTATAACTCAGTTAAATAATTATTTTTATTTTTATTTTTTAAATTTTTATTATTATTTTTTTGAGATGGAGTCTCACTCTGTCACCCAGGCTGGAGTGCAGTGGTGCGTCTTGGCTCACTGCAACTGCCAGCTTGAAGTGGTTCTCCTGCCTCAGCCTCCTAAGTAGCTGGGACTAAAGGCATGTGCCACCACACCCGACTAATTTTTTGTATTTTTTTAGTAGAGACTGGGTTTCGCTGTGTTAGCCAGGATGGTCTCGATCTCCTGACCTTATGATCTGCCCACCTTGGCCTCCCAAAGTGCTGAGATTACAGGCGTGAGCCACCGCACCCAGCCCAAATAATGTTTATACTGGGAGATTTTTCCTGTCACTCCTGGACCAAGTTAGCAACTTCTTACTCTGCACTGCAACACTTTGTACTTATCTCTCATTTTATATTAGTGATTATTTCTGTTGCATTGTATCATTTACATGTCTCTTTCCACCACTAAATGGTAAAGTCTTAATCATTTTTTATTACTACATCTCCACCTGAGGACCATGTCTGGCATAGTACAGGCCTTAGTAAATATTTGTTAAGTGAATAAATGGAAATGCACATTACAGTCAGGGAACACTGATTACTGGGACAAATTCTTAACCTGTTCTTTGGTAATGTGAGTCAGTGTCAGATCCAGAACTTTATCTTCTTAGATTTTCTGCTTGTGCTAACTATTAGACTTGATGGACCCTCAGCAGCCAGTGACTCTGTTATGGTAAAACGCAGTCTAAAGCCCCTCAACTTCCTTTACCAGCTATAGGAGTCAGCTGTAGGAGCCCTGGCCCATTGTTTTTCCTTTCCTCTAATCCTAACTTTAATTAACTTTCATCTCTTATGAATGAAACCTGACTGTGATCTGTTTACATGTACAGGAACTTACATAGAGCTCATATTTATATTTAAGTATAACATTACTTATGTAGAACTATATTTATGTTCAAGTATATCATTTTTGCTCTTGTGTAGAAAGGAGGGTCCCTTGTTAACTCTGGAGGTTATTCAAGGGTAATATAATAATAGCAGCTAACACATAACATTTAACTGTGTGCCAGGCACGAAGTGTTTTTATGTACATTGGCTCATTTAATCCTAATTATAACCCCGTGAAGTAGTTCTTATGATTGGTATGATAATTTAACAGATGAGGAACCCGAAGCAGACAGAAATAACTTGTTCTGAGAACACAAAACTAACTGGTAGACCTGGGATTTGAACTCAGGAAGTCTTACTTCATAGTCTGTGCTCTTAACTGTATACTGTACTGCGTAGGGTTATTTAACTGCTTTCTCTCATGTCTTCTACCATGTAGTACTCTACCTGTGGGAGGACATGACAATAAGTGTTATGGACTAATAATATATTATTAGCTTTAACTATATAAAACTCAATGAAAATATGCTGGGAAAAATAATAACCTTTTATTTAATATTCCTTTTAGGGATAATATTTGGTGTGCTGATTTATACTTTCTGCAGATTTAAACTGCCTGTAATTTCTTTGTGGCATTCACTCCTTACTCAGCTCAGATCCCAGAATTGCCTTCCTTCTTTTCCCTGGACTTACTAATAGCTATGGAGCATTGCCCATGCCATAGCTTTCAGGCTGTGCTCTTGTGGCTTGTGAAACACTTGTTTATGGGCACAGAGTGATCTGGAGTTAAATAGAAAAATCCCTCTCCATGGGACAACAATTTACTGTACATGCCAACTTGGCAGCAGGGTAGACCATTGGGGGGCTGTGATTAAGACAGGTAGCCAAGATAGGAAGGAGGTTTCTAATCCAGACTCATGCTAATAAACAGAGTGGTAACCAAAGCAATTTAATGAGATCTTTGTGTTTTGCATTTAATCTAGTTAGGAGTAACCAACTTAAATTGACCAATTGGCCACATTCCTCATATAAAATTTTTGGAGGGGTAGACTAATATCAGTTAACACTGTATATACTAAAATAAAGCTATTTTTAGGGAGATGGTATTAAGCATTGAAAATGTTCCATGAAGCAAGTAGTTTCTTGACCCTGGCCATGAACTCTATTTCGGACACCTCTAAATTGGTAGGTAGAAAGCATTTAGGTGGTTCTGTGACTGAATATATGACCTTAAATAAGAATCATTTAACTTTTCCAAGGCTGAGTTTCTTCATCTGTAACATGAAAAGTCCTAATGCTTATCTCTTCAGCTTCCATATTCTTTTTTTCCTTTATTGCTTTGTTATAATAGACTTTTTCCAAGGAATGTCTTTGATCAAGTCTGTAAAGGTGTATCATTCCATTACTTAGTGTGTCTTAGCTCTTATGTGCAGAATTTGTAAGAAGGCAATTTCAACAGGACTTTCTTATATTTAAGTGTCAGAGTTACTCAGCTATCTCACCTTTGATCTGAAAGAAAGTCATACTTGGGATTTTTATCACAATTAGTAGGCCACATTTATTCCTCAAAATTAGAATTATCAGTGAGTAACAAAGTAGAGATTTGGAGACTGGAACATACAACTTCTGTTTGAAGATGACTCATGAGCTTTGAGAAAATACAGATTTCATTTTCTGATCTCATTCTTCATCTTCTTTCTCCTCAACTTTCAAAAAACATGATTTGATGATAAGAGATCAGACATGTATAACCATAGTGCAAAAGTTGCCAATTTGTAAGACAGCCAAATGAGTTTTTCTTCATTTAGGTGAATAAAAGCATGGGGAATAGAGAAGATTGAGGGAAAAGTTATTTGAAACGAAGTGCTTGTTAGAATCCAAAATGAACACATTTTTGACACGTAAGTACTGTTAACCCTTAGGCAATATGATGCTTGCTCTTACTTGAAGGAAGATGTTCTTTGGTTCCAACTTGTAAGCATTTGCAGTCTTGAGGTAATATGCCAGTTTACTGAGAACAAAATCTTAATCAGTATGACACTTCATGGAAAATTCTTTACTTCTGCTCTCTCGGCTGTCTCTCTTGAAAGGGTACAGTTCTGTGTCCAGAGCCTGCCTGATCACTGAGTACATAATCAGATATAGTTCTCACCATCTGAGAGCCAAACTGTCTCTGCCAATGGGGTTATGAGTCTTTCACACAGTGCAGACAGTTGCTGGGGTCACCTGTCATGTTGGAGCAGACTGCTGTGATGATTCCTACTTAAGCAATAGTTATATTATATCATGATTGGAATGAAGAGACAGGTACTTGGAAGGACTGACTCAAGCTCTGGATCAGTCAATCTTAACTACTAATAGGTTAAAGCCTTCGTGTAGTGAAGATCTGATGGTGGAGATTGCCAGATTTACTGAGTCCTTTATCACCTTTAATTTATTTGTACCACTGGCCCTCTGTATCCGTGGATTCTGCATCCATGGATTCAACCAACTGCAGATTGAAAATATTTGGGAAAAATAAAAAATAAAAATTTAATATTAATAAAAATAATACAAACAAAAACAGTATAGTATAATGACAATTTATGTAGTATTTACATTATTTTAGGCATTTTGGGTAATCTAGAGATGATATAAAGTATTTGGAAGGATGTGCATAGGTTATATGCAAATACTATACCATTTTATTTAAGGAACTTGACCCTCAGTGGATTTTGGTATCTGCAGGGAGTCCTGCAACCAGTTCTCTATGGATACTGAGGGACAGCTGTATAATTTCTTGGCATATGATTTCTTGGTCGCCTAGTTGGGGCAAGGGGACTTTGAACTTAGAAATGTTGGGTTTCACAGGGACCTCATCAATCAGTATTTCTATCCCAGTTTCAGTCCTCAGCCAGAATACCTTCAGTAAAATGCCTCATGTGAGAACCATGATTAGTTCTTCCAGGGTTTTGCTATTTGAGCCAGAGATTGGTTAAACAGTTTCTAAAACTTTCTACTTAATGTAGTTGTCTTTTAAAAAGTCGTATGATAAATTTATTGATCACTTTTCATCTGTCAAAGAAGGGATCAGTTACAGCTGTGATTTTCAGTTATTAGTAAGGATTGAGGATATGGCAGACTCTCTAGGTTCTGATTCCCTGTTCTACGGCAAGTTTATTAGTTTCCTGTGGCTTCTGCAGCAAATTAACACAAACTTGGTGGCCTAAAACAAAATTATTCAATCATTCTTCCACAGTTCTGGAGGCCAGAAGTTTAAAATCAAGGTGTTATCAGGGCCGTACTCCCTCTGGTATATATATACATTATATGTATATACCATATTTTACTTGTCCATTCACCCATCAATGGGCTCTTCAGTTGCTTCCACATTGTAGCTGTTGTGAATAAGGCTACTGTGAACATGGGTGTACACATACCTCTTTGAGAGACCCTGCTTTCAATTATGACTATTATTATTTCTTTTTTTTTTGAGATAGAGTCTCATTCTATCCCCTAGGCTGGAGTAGAGTCCCTGCTCACTGGAACCTCCACCTCCTAGGCTCAAGCAATTCTTGTGCCTCAGCCTCCTGAGTAGCTGGGATTACAGGCGCATGCCACCACACACAGCTAATGTTTTGTATTTTTAGTAGAGACAAAATTTCGCCATGTTGCCCAGGCTGGTCTTGAACTCCTGAGATCAAGCAGTCCACTCGCCTCAACCTACCGAAGTGCTAGGATTACAGGCATGAGCCATTACGACAGGCATCAATTATTTTGAGTATATACCCAGAAGAATCCTATTTTTGAATAGAAAATAGAAATGGTAAGTCTATTTTTAATTTTTTGAGGAACTTCCATACTGTTTTCCATAGAGGCTATACCATTTTACATTCCCCTGAGCAGTGCACAAGGATTTTAATTCCTTGCCAACACTTTTTTTTTTTTGAGATGGAGTCTTCCTGTGTCACCAGGCTAGAGAGTAGTGGCGTGATCTTGGCTCACTGCAACCTCCACCTCATAGGTTCAAGCGATTCCCCTGCCTCAGCCTCCCAAGTAGCTGGGACTACAGGCATGCGCCACCACGCCCAGCTAATTTTTTGTATTTTAGTAGAGATGGGGTTTCACCATGTTGGCTAGGATGGTCTCAATCTCCTGATCTCATGATCCACCCACCTCGGCCTCCCAAAGTGCTGAGATTACAGGTGTGACCCATCGTGCCCAGCCAGCACTTTAAAAATATTTCCTTGCATGCTAAAATTTTATTTTTATATTTTATTATTTATTTTTAGAGACGGGTCTTGCTTGTTGCCCAGGCTTGAGTGCAGTGGTGCTATCATAGCTCACTGCAGCCTCGATCACCCTGGGCTCAAGCGATCCTCCCTCCTTAGCCTCCCAAATAACTGGGACTACAGACCTATTTTGTTTTTTGGATAATAGCCATCCTAATAGGTATAAGGTGCTATCTCATTGTAGTTTTGATTTTCATTTCCCTAATGATTAGTGACATTGAGCATTTTTTCATGTACTCATTGGCCATTTGCATATCTTTGGAGACATGTCCATTCAAATCTTTTTTGCCCATATTTGAATCCCGTTGTTTATTTTTTGTTGTTGAGTTTTAGGATTTCTTGATATATTCTGGCTATTAATCCCTTAACAGATACATGATTTACAAATTTTAAAAAAAATTACATACATATATTTTTGCTTATAAAAAATATGGAATGCTACATGAATTTGCTTGTCATCCTTACGTAGGGGCCATGCCAATCTCTGTATTGTTCCAATTGTAGTATATGTACTGCCGAAGTGAGCACTGATTTGCAAATAATTTTCTCCCACTCTATGGACTGCCTTTTTACTCTTTCGGTAGTGTTTTTTTGATATACTCCCTCAACAATTTTGTTCACATGATTTGTTGAAATCAAGGAAAGCGTGGACTGAAAAATCCAAACAAGTAGGTGTTAGGCTGCACTAAGCCCAGCTTCTAGTGTAACATATGCCCAGACACCTGGAGCTGGGTTTTATGGGGAAGAGTTGTTCTGAGGCCAAGGCAGGTAGTATTAGTGATATTCTGAGACACAACAGCAAGGTCAGCTCTGAAAGCTGGCACTTGCTGCTGGCAACAGTTGCAGGCTATTTTGGGAACTGAGGAGGCTTTGTTTTGTGAGGCCTTCTCTGCACTGCCAGATTTAACCCTGGCCCTGATTGATCATCAGCCACTTTTGCCTTTGATATGGAGAGAGCAATATCAGGTACGGTAGTGAGATCACAGTGCTCTTTCCCCAGATTATTGATAAAATCAAGTATTTTTCCTTGGAGATTGTCATTGCCAAACAAATGTGACATGGTGATGTTAGGAAGCTTTAATTTATTACCTGGCAGTTTTTCTAAATAGTTCCTTCATACTAGTAATTAAGTTATGTCTCTATTTCTTAAGGAGCTTAGAACATGTTGTTACTTTAGTAAAATTTGATGTGTCTTCAGGGATGCAAAATAGGAGGAAATGGACTTAAACTACATCAGAAGGAATCTGGGCCAAATGCAAAGAATTTCCCCATTATCATGGGTAACATCAAAAGCTTGTTTAGCCTGCTTCCCAAGAAAAGGAAAGACGTATCTCTCTGGAAGATTTAGCATAGCGCTGCGTAGAGGCATGGTGTTGAAGTTCATGTCCCTGGACACAGTTTTATAAGTGGGCGAATCTGCTCATCTACCATGCTTCAGTTGTGAATGAGTCAGCAGCGCAGCTGCAGATGGAGTGGGCAGAAGGGCATCTAAATTTAGTCGTTATTCACTGGAGACGATTTTCAGGAACTATGTGTCTCTCATCCATGCTTTAGTCTCTTATCCATGCTTTAGTCATATTCCTTCTTTTGGAGGCAAAAAACAAACAAACAAACAAACAACCAGAGAGACAGCAAGAGAACAGTTACTCCAAGTTGCTTAATGAGAGTGAGTGTCCTACAACTCTTGATTGGTCTTACCTACAAGGATGATTCTCTTCCACCTTAACTGGGTGCATACTATTTTATTCATATAGCTCCTGAATTTAAGAATCCTTGGGATTCTGAACATTAGAGAGGGAATTTTCTGCAGTTAGACTTACAAACAAGCTCCAGAATCTTGCTAGTTCAAAGACATTTTTAACCAAGCTGCTTTCCTCCTATAAGGTACTGGGGGTGGGGAGGGCTGTGATCAGTGAGGAATAAGTACTTTTTGAGTGTTTTTTTTTTTTCCCCCTTGAGGCAGTTGCTGTGTGTTACACTGTTGCCTTAACAACAACAAAGTCAGGAACAATTCCAAGGGCTTATCTCCTTTAATCTTTACAAAACCTTATAAGGTAGGTGGTACTCCCAATACTATAGATGAGTACGTATGCTTATAGTTAGGTTAGATACCCCACTGTGGGTTGTATGCATCAGCAGAGCTGGTATGCAAGCCCTGGTCTGTCTGACTCCAAAGCTGGTGCTTTTATTTATTTTACAAATAGAGATGGGGTCTCACTGTGTTGCACAGGTTCTCCTGGACTCAAGCGATCCTCCCACCTCGGCCTCTCAAAGTGCTGGGACTACAGGTGTGAGCCACCATGCCTAGCCAAAACTGTTTTAAACAATATACTATCCTTCACTTTGTGGAGGGTATGGGGAATGATTTAGACAGTTGGCCTCCTTTATTTTCTCTAAGATGGTTCTTCACAGATTGATGATCGCTAAATTACATTTTTAGAGTATGCTAGTTTTGTTGTTGTAACTTCCTTACAATGTCATTCCCATAAAATTTTGTATCAAACTGGCTGTAGTGGCATGTAGCTGTAGTCCCAGCTACTTGGAAGGCTGAGACAGAGGCTTTTTGAACCCAAGAGTTAATGACCAGCCCTGGCAACAGAGCGAGACCCTGTCTCAGAAATTTTTTTGTATCAAGGATTTGAGATTTATAAGACAAAATATCACAAAATTTAAAAGAAGAGAACTGAAGTAGTGATGAGGTGAAGGAGATTAAGAAAAGGAGAGAAGTAAGAGGGGAGGAAAGAGAAAAGATAAGTTTTCTCCCATTTGATACCTGGACTAGCTGGGCTTATTTTAGGGCCTCGGGAATGTGGCTGCTGTTGTCTTTAAAGGCCAAAGAAGGATCTTGAAAACATTGGCTTCTAAAAGTCTGCTTAATAGTGGTGTGGACATTAGAGCTAAGTTTTTAGATTGTTCTTTCAGAGCCAAAGAAATTTTGCAACCCAGCAAGAAGCAATTGACCCAGCTGTCCTGGCCTACACAGGTTTAGACGGCACATTTGACCTTCTTGATATAGGAGTATTACTAAGGGCAAAGAGTGTTTTTAGCACAGCCTTTAAAATGCTTTATTATTCTTGGACTTCAGTACCTTTTTGAAAGTGTCCCCTTCCATTTTTTTACTTAAAAATGCTTATTTACAAAAAATAAAAATAAAATAAAAATGTTTATTTACAGTTTTTAGTGAGGTACTCTGCGATAAGTTGGCTAGACCTTGCCATATGGGATTGTAAATGGGCAGACATACAATATATGACCAATTTAGTGATAAGCATACTTATGAACTATTTGTAAATATGAATAATTATTAAACATTTTACATGGTAAAGAATGGGATATACTTGTGGAAGTTGATAAATCTAAGAAAACATCATAGAAGAAATATAATTTCTGGAGCTGCTGTTGAAAACTAGACCACTGTGAATACTGGCTATAAAAGTCAGATTGGCCAGAAGGTCAGATTGGAGGAATATATTATATAGCATCAAATCAAACCTAGATTGACATTTTTAGCTAATCTCAGTAACTATAAAAGAAGTATCAAATATTTTGGGAAAGAAATAACAAAGATGCTGTTTGTAACCAAGTTATCTAATTAAATTTTCATCTAAATGAAATCACACTTTTTTCATTCATCTCCTTCTAGGCAGGATTGATATGAGGTTTATCTCTGAAGGGAGTTCCTGTAAGTTCTCTTGGTATGATATGTACTACTTAAGTCCTATAGTTACAGGGGCGCTCTAGAGTTCTAACTTTAATTCTTTCCACAGTAATCTTTTGCCATTTAAATAGTTCATTATCACCATGAAATATCTTTTGGTATGTTTGATTAAAGACAATGGACGGCCGGGCGCGGTGGCTCAAGCCTGTAATCCCAGCACTTTGGGGGGCCGAGACGGGCGGATCACGAGGTCAGGAGATCGAGACCATCCTGGCTAACATGGTGAAAACACCCCTCTACAAAAAAAATACAAAAAATTAGCCGGGCGAGGTGGCTGGCGCCTGTGGTCCCAGCTACTCGGGAGGCTGAGGCAGGAGAATGGCGTGAACCCGGGAGGCGGAGGTTGCAGTGAGCTGAGATCCGGCCACTGCACTCCAGCCTGGGCGACAGAGCAAGACTCCGTCTCAAAAAAAAAAAAAAAAAAAAAAAAAGACAATGGTTATCAAGCTGATCTCAGGATTCCTTTATACTTAAAAAATCATTTAGGACTCCCAAAATTTAACCAGGACTTTGTTTGTATTGATTATTATATGTTACTGAGAAATTTTTAAAATATGTAGTTATTAAATATGTACTTATTAAGTCATTTAAAGCAACAATGACCCTGATTACATGTTAATATAAATGACATAATTAAAAATAATGATATTGTTTTACATTTTTACAAATTTATTTTAATATCTGTATTCAATCTGTTGTGATATATTATTTTGATGAAAGTATATAAAATGTGGCCTCTCAAAGGTATGTATTTGGAAAGGGAGGAGCATTTAATAGTCTGTTCAGACAATTGTAGATGTTTTTCTTGGATATTATACCAAACTCCAACAAGTGATGGTTTGTTTCTTTTTCTTTTTCTTTTTCTTTTTCTTTTTCTTTTTTGAGACAGAGTCTCTGTGACCTAGGCTGGAGTGCACTGATGCCATCCTGGCTCACTGCAACCTCTGCCTCCTGGTTTCAAGTGATTCTTGTTCCTCAGCCTCCTGAGTAGCTGAGATGCACCACCATACCTGCCTAGTTTTTGTATTTTTAGTGGAGATGAGGTTTCACCATGTTGGCTAGGTTGGTCTCAAACTCCTGACCTTAGGTGATCCACCTGCCTCGGCCTCCAAAGTGCTGGAATTACAGGCATGAGCCACCACACCCAACCTGATAGTTTCTTAAATGTAAGTTTTGGAAATGGTCTTTTAAGACATGAGTATCTTAAATGTCCGTGCAGTGTGGAAACTGAAACCATATCAATGGACTTTTCTTACTCTCTTACATTAAAACACATTAGTCTAACTTGTACTTTGAATGAATCTTTTACTTCATGTGTGATTTTCTAACACCATGCATTTGTTTATTTGGAAAATATAGGTTGATTGAGTTATAGAGATCTTACAAATCTAAATACATTTCATTATATAATGTCAACAAATCAGATTGGTTGATAGACAGACCTTATCAGAAAAGTGAATACTGGAAAGCTGCCAAGCTCATGGTGGTAGCTGTTTCCAGAATTCTTATCTTCACTTGGATGGTAAATTTTGTTGCAACACATACTGATTATTTTCTTGGAGTGACAGGCGTACTTTGTTCGTTTTCAAGTCCGAATTATCACAATTTGTTGGTTATTCTTTTGAGTAAAAATGGTGTTATTTTGATCTTAAAAAGTGGCTAGTTCATCTCACACCTGAAGCAGATGCTCAAGTGGTATATTTTTATTTTTGTTTTTGTTTTTATTTTCAAGACAGGGGCTTTCCCTGTCACCTAGGCTGGAGAGCAGTGATCATAGCTCACTGCAGCCTCGACCTCCCAGGCCTAAGTCATCCTCCCACCTTAGCCCCCAAGTAGCTGGGACTACTACACGTGCATGCCACCATGCCTGGCTAATTTTTAATTTTTTTGTAGAGATGGGGTCTATGTTGCTCAGGCTGGTCTTGAACTCCTGGACTCAAGCAATCCTACCACCTCAGCCTCTCGAAGTGTTGGGATTACAGGCATGAGTTACCATGCCTGGCCCTAGGTGCTTTTTCCTAGAATCAACCATCATACCTCAAAATGCAGCAGAAGTGCTTTAAGTATACTTTCCATTTTCTCACACAGAATATTAAAACATTTCTACTGCTTCTTCAAGGTTATTCTTAAGTGAAACTGGCTTTCTTTTTTATTTTTTTAACTGTATGTGGTGGGGAAGAATATAGTGCCTGCTGGTAGTTTTTGATGCCATTGTCTTGCTTCATGCTAAGGCACCAGCAGTTTTCTCACCATTGCTTTTGCATCATTAGTGTAAATGTCAATACAATGAAAATGCAAGTAATATCTTAATATTATTATGAAAATCCTTTGATTTGGATAATTCTACCTGAGCTGAAGTTTTAGCCTTGTTTTTTAAAGGAGGAGATTAAAAGGCAAGTTTTAAAAAGGGAGTCTCATTTGTTTCTTGGTCCTGAATTATCCCAATGGTTTTGTAACCATCGAAGCCTTGATAATGATGTCCATTTTCACATGTGGGCCTTCTACCACATTTTTATTCTGTAGCTATGTCAAGACCTTTTGGTTTTTTTAGATCTCATTGCTGTTCGTGACTGTTTCTTTTAGTCTTATGGTAAGTCTAAAGCCTTTATTCAAAAAGTTTCTGCTGTCTCCTAATTGCTGCCATGAAATGAGCAGACGAGACTCCCTAACCATCCATAACTGCAAGCATACTTTGCCATAGTGTTTGAAGCCATTCAGAAAATACATGAAAATACATTTTTTCTGTTTGAAATCATCACCCTACCATTTCTCACCAAAGCAAGGTTTGTTTAGCAATTCTAGAGTCGTAAACTACAACTTCCCACTGAGAAAAATTACATTTGATCCTGTGTGATTTTTTCTTTTTTAAATGAATGAATGAATGAGTGAATTTTTTTATAATAGAGACAGGGTCTCACTTTGTTACCCAGGCTGGTCTCAAACTCCTGGCTTCAGGCAGTCCTCTGATTATTTTCTTTTAAAATTAATAAGCATCTGCGATAAATAGGTGGCAGTGAAATAAAATTCATATACAAATCAGTGTTTTGTAACATGCTTTCGTTTTCATAATATAATGATGAAACAGCTTATTCATTTATAGCACTTTAGAAATCACTTTCATAATTAATCCTAATAATACTATAAATAAGATTACATATCATTATACGTGAAACTGTGTTTCACAGTTGAGATATTAAGGCATAGAGACATTTAAGGAGCTTGTATAAGATCACAAAGCCTAGAAGTCGTGCTCTGGACACAAAATGGAAGAAATAGAAGTTAATGTATTATTAGAACTGCTGGGCATTGTCAATGCCCAGAGCAGCATCTGGCACGTAGTGGAACCCAGTGAATACTTGTTGAATGAATGAACGGACTTTTCTTTTCAGGCATGTATTGATGAAAATTTGGATATGGTGAAGTTTCTGGTGGAGAACAGAGCCAATGTAAACCAGCAAGACAACGAAGGCTGGACACCCCTTCATGCAGCAGCTTCCTGTGGCTATCTCAACATAGCAGAGTGAGTGAGCCTCTGTGTGTGTGGCTTTGCAGTATTTGTAGGAATAGCTTTCATTACTCCTCTATTCTTAGGAATTTGAATTTTATAAATAATTATAGTCTCTCTTTATTACAGATTACAAAAGCAGAAAGTTGAATTATGTTTAAGACATAACTAATACAATGTTTTGTAAAGCTGCTAAATCCATAGTTTTTTAGTTGAAACTTTTTGTTTGCTTCTATTTGCAGGTAATTTATATTTGCTGGGATATGCAGAGGTGGCTGTTCCACTGTCTGGGTTCACTTTCTGAACAACTGTAGCTGGGCATGTGTTTAGGCAGGCCTGGAGATTTTTTTCTGGATTCTTTGTAAACCTGTTTCTTTTTTTTTTTTTTTTAAATCAGTGCTTAGTACAAATGAAGGTAAAAAATGCCTAGCATACCAGTCACAGCACTCATGTAGTTAATAGCAGAAGAATGAGCCTAAACATATGGAACAAAGGAAGGGTGGGCACTGGCATGTGTTCTCCACATTAGTTGAATGGGAATGTTTAATAAGATACATTAGGAGGTACTATCTCCAGGACAACTAGTTTCCCCTCCCGTGGGTAGAAGAATCCTGACCGTGTGGTACCTGAGATATAAGAGGCACTGAATAAATATCTGTTGTGTGAAGGAATGATTGGGGAGTTTAGTCTTAAACAAGGAAGAGACTTTGGCAGTCGAAACATCTTTAAAATGAGGCAGTTGAGCGTATTCTAGATGAGGGTAAATTTCTATTGTTAAGGTAAATTCCCTAAATAAAATCATGATATTCTATGCTCCTTTGAAAATCAGATTGCTTGTTTGAAGGCCCTTTTCAATAATATGAGTAGAACTCCATTACATTTCTCCTGTTCAGGAAACAGCAGGGAGAATTTTGTTGGCAGCTCTGTAGAGGCCTAAGAATGACTTCCCACAAAATCTGATTTGCCCAGGTTTCCTAAGGGAGAGTCTGAGTTGCTAGGTTTGCTGCTGACCCAGGGATGCTCAGTGGGAGAAGTTAGACAAAAGGAGAGTCAGAGCCAGAGAAACTTTAGGCAGCAACACTGTGTTTGACTGGGCTACTTGTTCTAAAAAGTGGATGACTGGGTTGGCCCCAAAGCCACCAGAAATAAACAATGCAGTTTTCTTCACTCTTGATTCCTCCCTCTGTTCCAATTTAGTAAAAGTCAGTAACCTCTTCATCCCCTAGGCTGCCCATTTTCAGAGTCTAACAGGAAGGAGGGCTCTTATTCTCAGTCTTATCCAGGAATGCCAGAATTCTGATGCCTAAGAGTTGAGGTGATTTTACTTAAAACATTTATTTAAGAAACATTTATAGAACATGTTGGCCTTTCAGTTGCTATTTGTTCAGGTGGCACGCTTGTGATATTCGAGCTACCAAATCTCATTACATTCAAGGATTCAATTTTTTCCTAAGTTTTTTTCTTTCACTTTTCTAAGGAGAGCTCATGCTTAGAATTAGGATCACTTGTGCTGGCATTATCCTCCTGTGTGTGAAGCTAAGTACAGAGAATGATTGTAATTGCTTTTTTTTTTTACAGTGATTTCTTTAATTCATCCTTATGAACAAATATAATTCTTCTGGAAGTAAGTTCAAAATGTAACAATCTCTAGCTCAAACATATATTACCTTGTATGAAATAAATCTGTGAGAGCTACTATTTCCTAAGACAAATTATTACAAATTAAACCTGGAAGTGTGACCAGGACAGAGGTGATCTAGACCAGAATACATTGCAGAGGTGGGGTGGTGGTAGAGATGGCCTTCTTTATTTTATTTTTCACTATACATATCATTATTAGACAAGTTTTGACTTTACTTTCATTTATTTATTTGCAGTATGTAGCTTATACACACATACACACACACACATATACCGTATACACACACATACATACAAACACAATGGAAAAAAAAATTGTGCTATTCATTTTGATTGCTTTACCTCAGGGCCAATGGAGAATGTTTTAAATAACCCTGATCATCTCATCGTTTTTATTTTTGTATCTGAAAGATCTTAGACTTTATGCTCTTATTCCCAGAATCATTAGGAACTCTAAATTTCAAGGGAGTAGAAATGAATAAAGGCAAACTGGCTTTCTAGGAAGAATCCAAGTACATTCTATTTCATGTTTCATGATGATCTTTTTGTCTCAGTATGTTGCATCAAAAGGAGGGAACTTAAGAGGCCTTTTTGCTCATTTTAAACTGAGTTCAGGCTCAATGCTAGTTAGCTGAGTGTTTTTACATTTTTATTATGAATAATGTTTAACTTAGAAGCAGCAGATTGACCCAAACTTACAGCATTTGGCTTTATAGTTTATTGAGATGCTAATTTATTCTCAGTTTTTGAACATATTTCATTTTCTTTCTTCCTCACTTAGAATAGTAGCATAAAGACCTTGTATTGGTGTTGAGTTAGGAAGGACAAGAAGGCTTTATTTTCTAGGGGCATATTTATTGAGCTATGAGCCTTTGGGCAACTGTAAGGATTCTCAGAGATAAAGTAGAAATTACTTCATAGGTTGATATTTATTCTTGTCCAGGTAAAGGTAAAACTAAAGAGGTTTTTAACTTTTTTTTTTTTCCCTAAAACTGGAGAAAATAGAAAAACAGAGAGCCAAATTACTTTCTAAAAATTCATCTTCTTGATTGTAGAACATGGGAAAAGCAGGGTCCTGTATACCCAAGTGACATTATGCCTGATCCAGTAGGGATGGAATAGACGTCAGAGTAGAGTGGTTACATATTTCATGTAGTTCAAGCAATATTTATGGAATGCCAAGAGAAAAAAGCAAGTGTCAGATGCCATGGCAATGATAATAGTGAGGAAGACCTAGTTGTTGCTATGAACCAAAAAGTATCTGAGACAGGTTTCAATCAATTTAGAAGTTTATTTTACCAAGGTTAAAGACGTGCACCCAGGAGACAGATCTGTGCCTTTCCCCAAAGATCAAGTTGAGAACTTCAGTACTTAAAAGGGAAAAGCAGCCTGGAGGGGAAAAGGGGAGGGCATGGTCACATTCCTGAATTCACAAAGAAAGGAGCGGATAGGGAAATAGTCAATTAAATGTTCATCTCACGCTCAGTAAATCTCACTTTCCGTAAGATAAGGTGAACATAGAGGTAAACATAGAACCTGTAGAGATATTTAACTTTTTATCTATAGCTATCTGCTTAGGAACAAAAGGTAAGGCAGCTTCTTGCATGACTCAACTTTCAGCTTAATTTTTTTTTCTTTTGGCTTAGTGAAATTAGGGTCCCAAGTTTTTATTTTCCTTTCACATTGCATTCAAGTAGCCTTCAGTCTGATGGAATGGTTGCATCGAGGTACAGTGTAAGTCATGACTGAGGTCTACAATTAGTGTTTGTTGGGGAGGAAAAGAAGGAGGATGGGGTTAAAGGAAGAAAAGAGGGAATTCAGTTTGTGAGAATAGGCAAAGCTTTCATGAAGGCAAAAGCATTTTAAATGAACTTTGAAAGGAGTGAAAGCTTCCTAGAAGGGAAAAGAGAAGGGAGAGAGTTCCACCTAGTTGGAAGAAACAAGCTGTGAAAGAGAGCTGGGTGAGAGTTGATGTGTTTGGGAATAGTAAGTGGTTTAGTTTAATTATAGAGTATAGGGTACACTTCAATCCAGGAAACATTTTTTGAGTGCTTGCTATGTGTATTATTTGCATTTTGATATTTCAGGGTTGGGGAGGTGTAGCTGAATATTCCTTTGGCCTAAGGGAGAGGAATCAGAAGAGAGGAGCTATTGAATATGTGGAAATGAAGGGTAATTTATGAATGGAATAGTAGGACTTGATAGAATTAAGAATACAAATAGAGGGAGTTAGTTTTGGAATTGAATAGGTCTGTCTTCTTCTGAGACTGTAAGGGAAAGAAGGAGATGGTTAAAAGTCAGGTGAATTGTGAAGGCCTTTGAGCTTTGTACAAGTAGAATGGATCTCTAAATTAATAAACATTTGTTGAGGCCCTATTATACCAGGTACTAGGCACTGAGAAAGCAAAAACATGGTCTTAATCTCTATTGATTCTTTTCCCTCTACCAACTTTTTTTTTTTTTTTTTTTTGAGACAGAGTCTTGCTCTGTCACCCAGGCTGATCTTGGCTCACTGCAACCTCCGCCACCTGGGTTCAAACGATTCTTGTGCCTCAGCCTCCTGAGTAGCTGAGACTACAGGTATCTGCCACCATGCCTGGCTAAGTTTTATATTTTTAGTAGAGACGGTTTCACCATGTTGGTCAGGCTTGTCTCAAACTCCTGGCCTCAAGTGATCCGCCCACCTCAGCCTCCCAAAGGATTATAGGGATGAGCCACTGCGTTTGGCCCCCTCTGCCAGTTCTTTGAATGCAGTGGCCAGTGGCCATATATTATCTCTCTCTCTCTCTTTTTTTGTAATCTTCGACAGTGTCTAAAATGTGGTTCCTATGGCTGGGGGCAGTGGCTCACACCTGTAATCCCAGCACTTTGGGAGGCCGAGGCAGGCAGATCACGAGGTCAGGAGTTGGAGACCAGCCTGACCAACATGGTGAAACCCCGTCTCTACTAAAAATACAAAAATTAGCCGGTCATGGTGTCACGCGCTTGTGATCCCAGCTAATCAGGAGGCTGAGGGAGGGGAATTGCTTGAACCCAAGAGGCGGAGGTTGCAGTGAGCCGAGATTGTACCACTACACTCCAGCCTGGGCGACAGAGCAAGACTCTGTCTCTAAGAAAAAAAAAAAGGTTTCTTGAATATATTAGGGGACCAGTAAATGTTTGTTGAATTGTTGAATGGATTGAAGTCTAATCTGAATTATTTTTCTTTTTCCTTTAAATACTTTTGAGTATTTGATAGAGCTCCTAGCATTATTAGGGTTCTCACTGGCCCAAAAGTGACTTGATCTAGAGAAAAGATGAACTAGATTTAAAGTCAAGACTGGGGTTGTACCCTCTGCCATTTGCCTGCTGTGTGATTTTGAGAAAATTACTTAATATGTATGAATCTCAATTTGTTAAAGTCGTGGTAATAATACCCACATTGCCTACTTCCTAATGTTGCCTAAGACTTATGATATAATTTTACATGAAAGTACTTTGAAAATCAAAAAGGATCTATGTAAGGTATTGAATTGTCAGACCTTTTTTCTTCATAATCAAGTATTCTATTTGGATTTAGAATTTAGTTACTTAACATTTTAATATTTCTTCTTGAATAATTTAGTTTCGTCTTAGAGTAGAGGAAGATTTCATGTGGATGTCTGGTTGATAGAAGACTTTTGTGGAGGCATAATTTAGGCAGATTTATGCAAATTTTAATGGACACTTTATTCTTTTATTTTCACACCCACAGCACTACTTAATAAGCTCCAATGTGGCACTGGGAAAGTTTGAGACTACATGCCTTTTTATGTTACTTAGAAATTCTCTTGCCATCCACTGGGAGTGAGAGGATGGGAGTTAGTAATATGAGTGTGAAAGAAATCCTGTTTGTTGGCATTGCTGTAGTCAGGAAATAGGAAAGCCTTCAGTCTTAATTACTGAAGTTTAAGGCACGTAGAAACTAATAATGGAATATCTTAACTGAGACCATATTTTAAAGTCAAAATAGAGACTTCACTGTGTATTCAATGCCAGATGCATGAGTAACATTTATATTAGATTGACATAAAATATTGATCCTGGATCTTGTCTACACAGGTATTTCATTAATCACGGAGCCAGTGTAGGTATTGTCAATAGTGAAGGTGAAGTTCCCTCTGACCTTGCAGAAGAGCCAGCCATGAAGGATCTTCTTCTGGAGCAAGTAAAGAAGCAAGGTAACCTCATGGATTGGAGGGGGCCAGGAAAGACTCTCAAACACTGCCATTTACAGAAAATAATCCATTTGCTGTGTAGAGCATTTCACTGTCATATGACAGGAGAGGATTTGATCTGTCTGCACTGCATTAATCATTAATCCAGCATCAAGTATCCTCAAGAGTGACCTGATGAGGAGTGTGAACATTTCTTACTATGTGTATGCATGGTATTGGGATATAGTGTAAATTTGAGAATTGGCCACATACAGTTTGTGACTTTGCATCTTTTCCCTTGTTGAGAGCTAAAAGTGGTGCTGGGAAAGATATTTATTGTAACTAACCATGAGGATTAGTATGATAATTTGTTAAGGTGAGGAAGCTAACTTAGAATAATATATTCTAAAAATGCTTATTCTTATTTTATAGTTTTAGAAGAATCAATTTCACAGTATAGGATGGCATTCTTCAACCTGGAAGTCCCTGGGTTCTTTTTCCATCACAAAACTCTGTGGACATGATTTGTAGTGAATTTTCTTTTTTTTTTTTTTAGTCCTTCCGCTGAACTACCTTACTGACAATCTGCAGTCCATCCCAGAGGATTTAGCTCCAGTGGTCTTTCCCAATTTGAACTTTTAGAACAGTCAGGATCTATGCGCATTGTTTACATATTATCCAAAACTGCTTTTGTGCTACAACAGCAGAGTTGAGTAGTAGTGATAGATTGGATGAACCACAAACCTGAAAATATTGGCCCTTTGGAGAAAGTATGCTGATCCTACTTTAATATAGTGATGTTCTAGATCAGTAACTACTTGCTTTTGCTGCCTTTGATGTATAGTTTTTGTGTCCTATTTTTTTTTTTTTTAGACAGGGTCTCACTCTGTTGCCCAGGCTGGAGTGCAGTGGTGTCATCTCGGCTCATTGCAACCTCTGCCTTTCAGGTTCAAGTGATTCTCCTGCCACAGCCTCCTGAGTAGCTGGGACTACAGGTGTGCGCCACCATGCCTGGCTAGTTTTTGTATTTTTTGGTAGAGACAGGGTTTCACCATATTGGCCAGGCTGTTCTTAAACCAGCCTCGGCTCGTAAAGTGCTGGGATTAAAGGCATGAGCACCTGGATTAAACCAGCCTCGGCTCGTAAAGTGCTGGGATTAAAGGCACCTGGCTTTGTGCCCTATTGAATTGAAGAATTTTATGCTTAGCATAACCTCCAGTCTCACTCAGTTTTCTCTCCTAAGATTTGCTTTAAAATGTACAAACAACTTTAAAAAAAATCAGTTTTAAAAAAATAGTTTTGATTGGAGAAACTACTTTTTCTATTTTGATTGCTGACTCTTCAGTGAGGGAGTATACTCTATTGAAAGGGGGTATTCATATATATATTTAACTTTCCAGCACTGCTGACACTTCTTTGTGTTTGGAGTACTGATCTGTTTTAAATTGGTTTTAAACTGATCTCTTCACCCCATCCGCCTCCCAAAATCACACAGATAATACTTAGGTAGTTGACAAGTTCTCTTTTTTTTTTTTTTGAGACACAGTCTCACTCTGTCTCGCAGGCTGGAGTGAAATGGTGCAATCTCAGCTCACAGCAACCTCCGCCTCCCAAGTTCGAGCAATTTTTGTGCCTCAACCTCCCGAGTAGCTGGGATTACAGGTGCCCACCACTACGCCCAACTAATTTTTGTATTTTTGGTAGAGACAGGGTTTCACCATGTTGATCAGGCTTGTCGCAAACTGACCACAGGCGATACCTAGGCTTTCCAAAGTGCGGGATTACAGACGTGAGACACCACACCTGGCAGGTTCTCTTTTAAGAGGTGAAAGGGAGTAGACCAAGCACAAAGACTGCTAATGAGTGTAAAACTTTTTGAATGGGTATATTTGTATTTGAGACATGTTATTATTTTGTGTAATGGGGTATGCCTCACCCTAACCCCTTTTCACTGGCACAGATATTGGAAAGTTACTGGCTAAAGGGAGTAACTCTTAGAGTTTTTTCATGTTTTTAAGGAAAACAAAATCTACATTCCCTTGAAAGCAGACAGGTTTTTAAACTGCAGATCACCTACTAATCTGCCCTAGATTATATATATTCAAGTCAGTGTATTTACCTGTATATGGAAATGAACTTTAGAGATAGTTCAATTTTTAAAGTATATCAATACCTGAAACCAAGATTTTGGATACTAATCCTTTGGTATAGTGAGTGGAGAGGGACCCAGAAGAAGAATGACACAGAGGGACCCAGGATATCGAAGTTCTAGTGGCAAGCTCTGTCACTGATGTGTTTTGTGACTTTGAGCCAGATTCCTAATCTTTCTATTTTTATTTCCTCATCTGTTAAATGAAGATTGTAATATCTATTATATTTACCTTGAAGGATTGTTGGGAAACTAAAGTCATGTAACATGTAAAAAGACTTGGAAGTTTATAGCTTTGCACAAACATTATAATGTAAAAATAATGTCCCCTTTGTCTTTATGTTCTGTTGAAAACAATTTTAGGTGCATTCTCTTAATGGATCTGTATCACATAATATTTAACTTAATGATTTAATCCTGGTAAGACCATTAATATGTGTACAAATGCCATTGATCTTCTAAATTTGATAATTACCCAACTTGATGGCTAAATTGTTATTTGTATTTATATTTATGATGTGATTTAATCTAAGGAAAATATCCTGTCAAACTTAAGTGGAGCTTTAGTAATCCTGGCTGTCTGGTATCTGGTTTCTGTAGGAGTCGATCTAGAGCAGTCAAGAAAAGAAGAAGAGCAGCAGTTGTTGCAGGATGCCCGCCAGTGGCTCAACAGTGGGAAAATAGAGGATGTGAGGCAAGCTCGCTCAGGGGCTACAGCCCTTCATGTGGCTGCTGCCAAGGGCTACTCTGAAGTCCTCAGGTATTGTCCATTTACATCAATCAGGAGTGGTTCACTGGGAGAAGATGAAATGGGTTTTGGAAGCAGAGGCTGACTTAGATTTTCCACTATGATGTGTTTTCTTTTTTGTTGGTTTCCTCTCTAATTGTACAGTCTGTCTCACATTTTGCTAGTATTCATCCATGGATTGTCTCCCTCCCTCCCACCATTCCTCTAGCTTCTCACTAACATGTATGATGTGAAACACAGTTGAGGTACATCGTTCTAGGAGGGGACTTCTTCAAGTTCTATGATTTGTCATTAATATCCCTTCAACAACCTCTTCTTGTGTCCTGTAATACTTGTGACCATTTGTTCCTTTTTGACTTATATAATTTATTTGGTGTCATTAGATTAATTATATATATCTTGAATATGCAGTGTCCAGCTGGCCCAGGATAGCCAAAATTATATGAGGGATTTGGACTCTACTACTCTGTCTGTTCCATTTTTCCTTACATCCATACATGCTTCATGTAGCTCTTGGTACTTAATGTTGGCAGGCTTTCCCAAATACTTGAGTTGCCAAAGGCATTATATGTGCAGTTGTTAACTGGACTCTTCCAGTATTTCATATTTCACCTAATACAGGGTTCCTAGTAGGTATAGCAGTGTTTTTGGTGCTCCATTTCTGCCTGAGAGTGATATCCATAAGGGCCCCAATGTAGTTTGGGTCTTCAAGAGTCAAATCTTTTCTCTTCCATGCATACAAGTTAAATTATAGCTTTATAGTTAGCAAAAAACTGGAGTTATGTGGGTATACAGTAAATATAGTGTCCTAGAAAAATCAACCAGAAAGCTAGTTGGGAAAATACCCTGAAGAGAATTAAGTCTTCATTTTATTTTATTTTTTTTAACTTTATTGTTGACACTATTACAGATAGACAGAATGACCACAGCCTATTAGAGTCTTCATTTTATATGTTACTTCTTCCCTGCACTGGAAAATGGAAAATGTACCTTTAACAGAGTTATGTGATTTGGCTAATTGAATTATGCTTTGGTTAATCTTAGGTACATACCTTTCCATATACTCCCCTTGTATGGTATAATATGGATATGCCTAGGAAATATCTTATGACTTTTTCGAGAGGATTGATAAATATCATCTATGATTGGTATGCAAAGTAGTAACCATGAACCCCAAACTGTGCCTTAGAGGGCAGAAGTAATCATAAGACCCCTGTGGTTCAGGGCCAAAATCTGAAATATCAATTAGATACTAGTTTATTTGTCAGAAAACTGTAATATAGAGGAGATACATGTCTTGTTTTGGGTTTTCTTTTTAGACTTTTAATACAGGCTGGCTATGAACTCAATGTTCAGGATTATGATGGCTGGACTCCCCTCCATGCTGCTGCACACTGGGGAGTGAAGGAGGCTTGCTCCATCCTGGCAGAAGCACTCTGTGACATGGATATTCGAAACAAACTGGTTAGTGAGCTTGAACCTCTAAAAGAACAATGAGATTGGTGGCTGAGTCTCTAGAATAAAAGGCTTAACATCTCTATTCACTGGCAGTCTGACCGTTCTGGTGAAATATACATCACTGGTAGCTATAATGTTACCCTCTACCACCCTACCTCTGGCCCTATTAACACAGAGTTATGTTTGTTATTTAAAATAAAACTGCATGGACCTTCTGATTGTATTTATGTTCAAGCCTCCAAAACAAGAAAAAAATATATTTGTTCTTGGCAAAAAATGAGCTTTGAGGAGCCTAATGTTACTGTCTGTGCTAAGGTATGAAAGATTTTATGGTTGCTGTATTCATGTGAGTCATTAAAATGTTATAATGACAAAGATCCTTGAGTTTGGCTGAAAATAGTGTTATTCAGCCTCACTTCAAACAACTTAGAAGCTCTGGAACTCCTATCCCTATGTCTACTGATTTTATTTTATTATTATTATTATTATTATTTTTGAGACGGAGTCTCGCCCTGTCGCCCAGGCTGGAATGCAATGGCATGATCTTGGCTCACTGCAAGCTCCACCTCCCGGGTTCACGCCATTCTCCTGCCTCAGCCTCTTG
Source organism: Colobus angolensis palliatus (assembly GCF_000951035.1). Taxonomy (NCBI): domain Eukaryota; kingdom Metazoa; phylum Chordata; class Mammalia; order Primates; family Cercopithecidae; genus Colobus; species Colobus angolensis. Next base: position 5,163,401 of record NW_012123043.1, read on the forward strand.
AGTAGCTGGGACTACAGGCACACGCTACCACACCCGGCTAATTTTTTGTACTTTTTTTTATAGTAGAGATGGAGTTTCACTGTGTTAGCCAGGATGGTCTTGATCTCCTGACTTGGTGATCCACCTGCCTCGGCCTCCCAAAGTGCTGGGATTACAGGCGTGAGCCACCACGCCCGGCTGATTTTGTTTTAATTTT
>NW_012123043.1:5163646-5178310 GCF_000951035.1 Colobus angolensis palliatus
CTGGGCTCAAGTGATTCCCCAGCCTTGCCACTTGTAATCCCAAACTCTGTGTTTAAAGAATTTGGTGTTTCTTGTTATGTGTCCTCTGTGATAGATGAAGGCATTATCATAATGTATGGTAGACCAGTTAGGGAAGCAGTTACTATTGGAATTAAAGGCAAAAAGTGAATATTGAATAATATTGAGTAATCCCAAAGTGTTGGGATTACAGGTGTGAGCCACTGTGCCCAGCCCATATGTGTACTGATTTTCTGGTAGTACAGAGACATGGCCTTTTAATTAGTAGATATTCTTATCTGTGTCACATCTCTCCTGAACCCAGGTTTCATTCTCAGACTATGGGTCAGGATTCTTAATTATGCTGATGCTTCCTAAAAGGAGTAACTTTCTTGTCAGTCCTCCCCTCACTTAAGGGAAGATGATTCCTTTGATTTAGTCTTTATTGAACATGTGCCCTGAACCTCCCTCTGAAGTTTTGAAGAGCTCTTTATGGAATTTATCATAGCAATTAAGACCATTTTAGAACAGATACAAGTAGGGATTTCACTTGATTATTTGCCGGGTGGCAATAAGGATTAGAAATGGTGTGATTTCTGCAATACCGTTGTACAAACTCTGTATTTAAAGGATTTGGTGTTTCTCGTTATGTGTCCTGTGTGATAGATGAAGGTGTTATCATAATGTATGGTAGATTAGTTTGAAAAGCAGCTACTATTGGAGTCAAAAGCAAAAAGTGACTATTGAATAGTTCCCTAATAAAGTCATGTGATTGCTGCTTCTGTTTTCTATCAGTCATAGTGCTCCTTTTCTCTGCCAGGGCCAGACACCATTTGATGTGGCTGATGAGGGTCTCGTGGAGCATTTGGAGATGCTCCAGAAGAAGCAGAATGTGGTGAGTCTCTGATTGGTGCTTTTGAAACTTTTCTAATAGTTTGCAGTTCACACCGAGTATCTCGATTGCTTGTTTCAGTTATGTCTGCTGAGAGTTGAAATGGACATATCTGCATTCCAGAGATGTTAATTGTTCCCTTCAGGAACTATAAACAGGCTGTTAGAAGAATATATCCCAGAAACCATTATTGTTCAGGATTTTTGCTCATTATAAGATAGCCTTCAAGGAGCTAAAAGTTAAAAACAGCCGCAAAAAACTAATACCCTTGATTTCTAGAAAATGAATGGGATATGTTCAAATCATATGTTTTTCCAAATAGAAAGTACCAGAGTGGAGGACACCTCGTAGCTTTTCTCTTTCTTATTGACTAAAAGACTATCTTTATTTAAACACATTGATTACAGAGAAGAATATATTTATTTCTTAAAAAATAAGGAAATACACACAATGCTAAAACTGACATATAGAGAGTATTTGGTCAGTGATTCATACTTACTCCAGTTTTATGAAACATCCAGAATTCAGTCCTCCTTTCTCTGCTCCTCATTTTGAATCTTTTATTGTTTGGTCATGCATGCCTTTGGCTTAATTAGTGCTATACAGGAGAACTACATAAGTATGGTATTTGTGTTCAGACTGCAGGATGGAAAACCCACCCAATACACAGATGAAGAGTGAATAAGCCATATTTTTTACTCGTAAAGCAGATGAATAATTTGAGTGGGGAGAATAAAGATCAATGACATTAGGGTGGGACATTAGGGGCAAAAAAATCAATGACGTTTTTTGTTTTTGTTTTTTCTTTTGCACATGCTATCACTCAGGTAATGTAAACTAAAGTTTAGGACAAATGTGGAAAACAGCAGTTCTGAATCAAAGAACTACACAATGATGGGACAGATCAACCATACCTAACCTCTGTTGTGTTCAGCATTATGTCTGGTATGGTAAAGTGAAGATTCTGGTTATTTTAAGGCTCAGTGGAAAAGTCACGTACATAAAGCTCAGACAAACACAACTTAAAGTTTGTTTTGTTCTCTTTGTTGAGCAGTCAGGATCACTGAAACCAGGATTTTCAAATACAGTGTCAATGCTGTTATTTAGCAGCAACAGCCTTCCTAATTATAAGTTGTATATTTTGCACAGTTAGGTTCTTGTAATTTTATTTTTTACTTTTATTTTATTTATTTTGAGACGGAGTCTCACTCTGTCGGCCAGGCTGGAGTGCAGCGCACAGTCTCCGCTCACTGCAAGCTCCGCCTCCCAGGTTCACGCCATTCTCCTGCCTCAGCCTCCCTAGTAGCTGGGACTACAGGTGCCCGCCACCATGCCCAGCTAATTTTTTGTATTTTTAGTAGAAATGGGGTTTCACCGTGTCAGTCAGAATGGTCTTGATCTCCTGACCTCGTGATCCGCCAGCCTCAGCCCCACAAAGTGCTGGGATTACAGGTGTGAGCCACCGCACCAGGTGGTTCTTGTAATTTTAAAAACTTTTTCTAGAATAAGTTTAGACTCACACAGAAGTTGCAAAAATAGAGAGTTCCTGTGTATTCTCTACCTAGCATGGTAAGGTCTTTGAACATCAATAGTATTATTCATGAAATAATATTTCTACACCAGTGGGAATGGTACTTATCTTTGCCCTCTGCATAACTTTGAGTTCCAGGGATATAAATACATTTTGTCTAGAGCATGCAGAGCATGCATCTAAATAGCAGACCATTTTCTCTAAGGGCTTATTTCCCATTTGGTACCTGTGTTTTCTTTAGAAATATTGCTAACTTATTTCAGTATATGAATCATAAAGAATTCTTTCAGGTTCCTTTTGGCTTTTTATCCTTCAGAATCTAGACTTTTTTTGAAGATTGGGTTTGGATATTTGATAGGAGCAGTTTTATTGAAGTTCTTAACACCATGGCTTTTCTCTTCTACCTTGGATGAGTTCTGTCATCTAAGGAGACCCAACTGATATGTTTCTCTTTTTCTCGGGTTCCCCACTACCTCTTTGGTGTTGGTCCTATTTTCTTCAGAATGACAGTACCATTTTGGTTCTCAATACTGCTGATTTTTCACCAATAGTCAACTTTTTCCCTTTTCTCTCTGTTTTCTCCGTTTCCAGCTTCGAAGTGAAAAGGAGACACGGAATAAACTCATTGAGTCAGACCTGAACAGCAAGATGCAGAGTGGGTTCTTTAAGAAGTAAGACATTTAGGCTTGAGTAGTGGGATGAGCTTTGCTCTGTGTCAGTCACATACTTCAGAATTTATAAAGTGAAGAAACTCTGTGTTTGTATTTAGCCAAATGATCTATAAACTTGTGGGAAAGTATGTGGAACAAGAGAGTGGCATTGATATGTGAGGAAGACACTTAAGAAGGTTGACTGTGTTTTAAACTTCAGAATTAATTTAGACTGTGTGCAGCATTTCAACATTTTAAAATCCTGGCTTAGGCATTCTTAGTCTCAACTTCTGCCTCTGCTTACTGTAAGTTTCATGAACTCAGAGACAATGAGACAATGTCTATTTTGTTTATGACTATACCAGTGCCTAGCATGATTCCTGGCATGTAATAAGTACTCAGTAAACATTTGTTAAATTATTTTTTTGACTATTTATCCACCGTCATCAAAATTCATAGCTCTCCTTTTTTCTGTGTGTTAAACAGGCCAGATTTCCTTGAGCCATACTCTGTAGTCAAATACTAAATCTTAGTCTGCAAAAATGAAGAGTTTGGAAGAACACACAGATGTAAAGAAGAATTTGAATGTGTTTCTGTTATTGCTTCCACATACAGGTTTATAGACTTGTTCCCTTTATTATACCTGATTATCACTTCTGAATTACACTCAAGTTGTCATCTTTAATTTAGCAAAGAGAAGATGCTCTATGAGGAGGAGACACCTAAGTCCCAAGAAATGGAGGAAGAGAACAAAGAATCTAGTAGCTCCAGCTCAGAGGAGGAGGAAGGTGAAGATGAAGCTTCTGAGTCAGAAACTGAGAAGGAGGCAGGTAATGCAAAGTTGTTCATAGTAAAGACCCTCTATCTCCATAGTGTAAGGAGATTACTCGTTGTCGGAGAGCTAGCCAGGCCTCACAGGACTCCAAAAAGAGCTTGAAGTTTAGTTTTCAAGGATAAGATATCAAATTGCCAGTGACCCCCTTATATAAAAACTGTGAGCTATGTTAGACTATATCTACCAATTCCTGTGGAGCCATAGGATAAGGTGCACAAAGAATTCTTAGGTGCATGCTGGGTACAGTGCCTCAGCACTTTGGGAGGCCAAACAGGGTGGCTTGCTTGAAGCCAAGAGTTCTAGACCAGCTTGGGCAACATAGCAAGACCCTGTCTCTACAAAAAATTTTAAAAAGAAAAAAATAATTCTTATGTGAGGAATCCAATTCTCCTTACCCTGGGTTGGTAGATGGCATAGAAACCAAAATCCAAAAGTCAATATGCTGAGAGGCAGAGAAGATGAGATCTTGCAGAAGCTCTTAGGGTCAAACCAACTGGTGAATACTTGCATTTAATTCTCAGGTTTGCCTGATTTCCTAAACAGAATCCTAAAATCTTTTTTTCCCTCTCGTGAGTTGTGGAGTAAGGAAGGAAGAAAATCATATTTACCTTTATGGCTATTATTGATAATATATACCTCATATAGGGCTTCTTCTTTTTTTTTTTTTTTTGAGACAGAGTCTCGCTCTATTGCGCAGGCTGGGGTGCAGTGGTATGATCTCAGATTACTGCAACCTCCGCCTCCCAGGCTTAAGTGATTCTCATGCCTCAGCCTCCCAGTAGCTGGGACTACAGGTGTGCACCATCATGCATAGCTAATTTTAGTATTTCAGTAGAGACAGGGTTTCACTGTGTTGGCCAGGCTGGTCTCAAACTGCCGATCTCAAGTGATCCGCCTGCCTTGGCCTCCCGAAGTGCTAGGATTACAGGCATGAGCCACCACACCTGGCCCTAGAGCTTAAGTTTATTGTTTGACAAAACAGGAACCCCAACAGTGAGTGAGATGTTGAACATGGTCAGACCAACAAGCTGGAAAATAATCCACAAGTTTTGATTTATAGTCAGGCAAACACTGAGAAAAGAATAGTGTACCTATGCCCCACATTCACTGCCATATTATCCCTCCAAACTGGAGTCCATGATAAGATGAAATGTTTCTGCTAGAGGGGAAAGAGTCACACATTATGTTTACAATGGAGTCTGTGTTTTCCTCTGAACTCTGCCATGGTTGGCCTACCTATAATATATATATAATTTAACTTACTCTGTTTTCTGGGCACCAGCTCCTCATGAGGTCTGGCGTTGCTGATATGATTTCTCTCCATGATGGGAGAATACTACCCTTCTTCATGTCTTAGTCTCTGAGGCTCACTGAATGTCAGTCACCAAAAGGAAGTCAGAGAACCATCCAGTTCTACAGAGAAGAAAGGCACCAGCTAAGTTTACAGTATAGGAGTTGACTTTTTATTCATTGAGACTTGAACTTCTATTATTTATCATGCACAGTATGCTCTGGAAATGTTATAGTAGTACCTATCAGAATTTATAAATGTGCATCTTTTTGATATTTTATTATTTATTGAGTACTTACATGTTCTGGGCTTCAAATATTTGAAACAAATATCTGAACTTGCTCTATTCTAGATTACTTTTGTTAGTTGCTAAGGTATGAGAAAAATGGGAGGGAGCTGCCTGAATGACTGTCATTGCTTTATGATTTGTACCCTTGCCTTAGATCTCTTGTTCTCTGTAGCCCGTCTTCACATTGCTATTGGCATAAACACCCACAGTACCCTTTTGATTATGCTACACCTCTGTTTAAACCTATGACCACCTCCCTCACTCTATCTTTGCCTACAGAGTAAATAAACCCCAAGCCCCACAGTCTGGCCTTCAGGACTTTTCATAATCTAGCTCCAGCTGACCTTTCCAATGCTGTACATAGATAAGGACACATTTTGGCCAAGTTGGACTGCTTAATTTCCTCAAACATGCCCTGAGCTTTCCTGCTCCTGAACATTTGTACCATTTAAGCCTAAATTCATTTCAGGCCATTAATGCTCATTGAGTGATTTCTGTAGAAAACTAGAGGATCTAGCAGGTTGAAAAACTATAGGATCTAGGTTTTTCTGGTATAGGAAGCTGAAAGGAAATGGGCCACCTCACTGTTCTTCTACCCCATGATTGTTCTCTGTTTATGTCCCTCTAGCTGTGCCTACTTAACTCTGCTGTAGCACTCATCATTTTGGCTGGGAACTCTGGTTTCATTGTTGAACTCCCAGGTCTCAGCTCAATGCCTGGTACATAACAGGCATTCACATTCATTAAATGTTTTTTGTTGAATATATCTAGTCAGGGAATAGAAAGGTGTATACATGAATAAAATACATGTCACATGAGAGATATAAGTGTAGTCGATGGTATTCACTAGTAACAAACATTGTATCTAGTTCAGGGAATTACAATAAAACTTTACATTTGTAGAGTGCTTTTTACTTTGCACTACACTTAAACATTTTTCTTTAATCCTCACAGCCACACTCTGAGGTATATATTATTATCACTACTTTTTAGAATGGGAAATTGACACTGTAGGAGGTTAGGTGAGTTAGGTTTCACAACTGGCAAGTGGTGTGCCTAAGATCTGGACTTTGATCTGGGACTCCCCAGAGTAGTAGGGACCCAAGTGCCATATTGGAAATTATCTGCATAAGAAGTGAAGGGTAAAACTGTAGAAAAGGATGAGATCCCCAAAGGACAGATTATATATGGATTTTATACATGATATAATAACGTGGAGATAGTTTTCAGTTTTTATCTGAAAGTTAGAGTTGGAGCCTACCAAGATGGGAATAACGTGGAGTTTATTTTCTTCTGCCAACAGTTGCAAGAGATCTTATGTTAGTTTACATCCAAGCATTATAAGGCCTTAATAATCTGTTTTGATAATGGGCAAATCTTTTCAATTAGCAGAAAAGGACATAGACACAAAGATAAGATTTTTATACTAGTAGTTGTTAATTCTCTTGTCTTAAATAATAGGTAAAATGCCGGAAGCCTTTGTCAACCATTCCAACTCTGAAAGCAAGAGTAGCATCACGGAGCAGATACCAGCACCAGCTCAGAATACCTTCTCTGCTTCTTCTGCTAGGAGGGTGAGTACTTTTTACTTAATTTAGGAATTAGATTTTACCCTACTGCAGTAGCACACATCTAGAAAGGCCTTAAAGGTACATTCTTGCAAAATAATAAAAAATACATTTTTGCCTGTCATAATCTTCTCCCATAACAAAAAACACAGGCTGGGTGGCTTAAACAACAGAAATTTATTTCTCACAGTTCTGGAGGCTGGGAAGTCTCAGATCAAGGTACCAGCCAATTCAGTTCCTGGTGAGGGCCCTCTTTCTGACATGAATATAACCACCTTCTCGCTATGTCCTAACATGGCAGAGAGAAGGAGCTCTGGTATCTCTTTCTCTTCTTACAAGGTAACCAGCCCTATTGGATTAGGGCCCCACCCTATTAACCTCATTTAACCTTCATCACTCCTCACTGACCCTTATCTCCAAATATAGTCACGCTGGGAATTAGTGCTTCAATATATGAATTTTGGGAGGACACAAACATTCAACCTATAACATTGCCACCCAAAATCTATAAGGTCATTACCAAACAAATTTGGCTACCATGTGTTAAGATAACATAAGATAGAGTAGTCCGAGGCCAAAGAGATTTTGTCATTTGCCTCTTTTCTTTGTATCTGAAGTTAAGATGCCTACATGTAAAGTGTGGACTGGGCTAGAAGATATCTAGCATCCAGTATTTATTGTTTTGATGATTATTCTCCTTTTTATGTTTCTCCTTTAAGACTTTCATGAGTAAAGTCTTTATACCTTATGATGAGTAGAGGGCAGACGTAGAAATAACTTGTTGAAATACCAGAGGCACCTCCTCCTGTAACTTTGTGCAGGCCTCTGAGAATCTGTAGGCTCTAGTCAGTGAGACTGAGTTGAATTATGACCCTGTTCTACAAAGTATAAAAGTCGTTTTGAGGTTAAGAATTGATTTGAGTTCTTTGGAGTGAAGCTGTTGAAAAAACTCTGTGGTTATATAGGTATGAACTTAATGATCTTCTTAGCACTTCATGAATTGGAAAGATAGGCTTGTGGTATTCTTGTGGAAATGAGAGAAGAAAGGCCTGGCTACTTATTTATCCCTAGAAGCATCATTGTGAATAATTAAAGAGGTTTCCAATAAATGTAATCTCACTCATTATTCAGTCATTTAGGTGTACCTCATATACTGCCACTGCTTCTAAGGATGCCTAGACTTCCTACTTTTTTCAATAGAAAAATACTAAATTAGACAGGTACAGTGTCTCACACCTTTAATCTCAGCACTTTGGGAGGCCAAGGTGGGCAAATCACTTGAACCCAGGAGTTTGAGACCAGCTTGGGCAACATGAGAAAACCCCATCTTTAAAAACAATAAAACAATTAGCCAGGCGTGGTGGCACACACCTGTAGTCCCAGCAACTTGGGACTGGGAGGCTAAGGTGGGAGGATCACTTGAGCCCGGGAGGTCAAGGCTGTAGTGAGCTGTGATTGTGCCATTGCATTCCAGCGTGGGCAACAGAGTGAGACCCTGTCTCAAAAACAACAATAACAACAGCACCACCACCACCACACACACACACACACACACACACACACACAGATACTTATTCTACTTTGCTAAAATGATGCTGGGGGAAGGCATTTTCCCCCTTAGAATCAGGGTAGCTTGTAAAAAGCTGACATTATTGAACCCCTAAAGCTGGAAGGAGTACATACATGTGTACATTCAGATGACTGATGAAAAGAGAAAATCTTATGTGAGTTGGAGATTAGGGATTAATATTTTTATTTATTTTCACTGTATCAGGCAGTAAAGGTAGCCTCATATTGGAAGAAAGGCGTAAGTCTTCTTGAAAAGGTCTTGGACCTCAGGAAGGCTCTGTTGGCTTGTGTTCCAAAGACTGGTTGTACCCCAAACTGGTCCTTGGCCTAATGCTGATCTATGATGTTTCCTTAGTTTATGGCAAAATGAGATAATTAAGGACAATGTGAGCTTTCCATAAAGCTTTCTTTTCTGATATTAACATTTCATTTTTAATGAAATGGTGGTGATGATGAGTTCAAAAAGAAAACATCTTTCAGAATGTTATTTTCTTTTGGCAAAATTAAATTTAAAAGATAAAAAGATAGCAACCCTTTGACCTCTAGGTTTGTGGTTTTTTTTTTTTTTTTTTTGGGCTGCTCAGTGAAATCTAAAGCTCTCTAAACTGCTGCTCTAGATCAAATAAATTTCCTTGAAATTAGCAGAATTTAAGTGGAGTGGCTTCTAGAATTTTTATCAATGTTAACTTAAATCACTTTATCATAGTACCTTAAAATGTATTTATAAATTAGCTTGTTCCTGGCTGGACATGGGCTCATGCCTGTAATCACAGCACTTTGAGAGGCTGAGGTGTGAGGATTGCTCAAGTTTAGGACTTGAGACCAGCCTGGGCAACATAGGGAGACCTTGTCTCTACTAAAATTTAGAGAAAATTAACCGGGCATGGTGGTATATGCTGGTAGTCCCAGCTACTTGGTGGGCTGAGGTGGGAGGATCGCTTGAGCCCAGGTGGTCAAGGCTGCAGTGAGTTCTGATTAGGCCACTGCACTCCAGCCTGGGTGACAGAGTGAGACCCTACTTCAAATTAAAATAAAAATAGAAGATAAATTAGCTGGTTTCATTTTTTCCAGTCTTCACATATTACAAGGAGGGATTAAGCTCATTCTCGTCATTTTACAGGTGAGCATGTTGAGACCTAGAGAAGTAAAGTATCTTATTTTCAGTTCCACAGTGAGTTAGAAGAAGATACATTACTCGAATACAATCTCCTGGTGTTCCAGGTCAGTATTAATTGCACAAGGATAGCAAATGGTGTTTAATTTCTCATAACAACTCTGTCAGGTAGGAGCACTGTGTGAAGAATCCGAGGCTATTTTTGACTTAGGAAGAAAGAGCCTAGAGAGGTTATTAGTGTTTGCCGGGTGAGGGAGGGAACATTGGCAGAAAGACTGCCCTGTATTTGTTCTTAGCTACCTTATGTTGCCTCGCTGAACTTAGTTAAGTGTGGAAAAGGCAAATAGGCTGAAAAAGAATCATCAGAGCCTTTATTTTTTGTTTCTTTTGCTTCTCTCGTAGTTCTCTTCTGGCCTTTTTAACAAGCCAGAAGAGCCCAAAGATGAATCTCCTTCTTCATGGAGATTGGGACTGAGAAAAACTGGCAGCCACAACATGCTGAGTGAGGTGGCCAATTCCAGGGAACCTCTAAGGGACCGAGGCTCTTCCATCTACCGTTCCTCTTCAAGCCCTCGGATTTCTGCTCTACTAGACAACAAAGATAAGGTGCAGTTTGGGAGGGTATGGGGGAATTCCAACGCAGTTTTTTTTTCCATGAAAATTCAATCTTAGGAACAAATGAAAATATTTTCTAGTCCTTAAGTTGATTTTGGAAATGCAAAGCCTTTAAAGGGAGACAGGCACACTGATAGTTTAATCAAGTAGCTATTTGCTTGCTATTATTTACTTGGCCAAAAAAAAAAAACTTTAAAAATAGCTTTTCCTTTTGGTTCGTTCAGTCTTCCTTGCCCCCTTACCTAAAGCAAAAAATGGATCAGAAACATAAAAATTTCAATATGGCGGAGGGGGGCACAGGACCCCAGGCAGGGGTCCTGGAGCCAGAAGGCCAATTCCTATCCCCTCAGCAGCATGGCATCGTGTGCTGAACCCTCTGAGCCCTCTGCCCCCGCCTCCTGCCAGGGTCCCACTGCTCGAGGACTTCGAGGTGCTGGATGGGGTTGAGAATGCAGAGGGCAAGGAGGAAGAGGAGGAGGAAGATGACCTTAGAGAACTGCCACTGCTGAAGGACATGGGACAGCCCCTGGTGGAAGAGACTGAACAGCCTGGGACCTTGGCTCGAGAGTTCCTCACTGCCATGGAGCCTGAGCCTGCCCCATCTCCGGCCCCAGAAGAGTGGCCAGACATAACCAGCTGTTGAGGAAGAAGATGCTTGTCCCAGGGCCGCCGGGTTTGAGCCGCCCAGTCAGGGGCCAGATGGTCACCGTGCATTTGCAGACATCACGAGAGAATGGCATGTGGGTGCAGGAGGAGCCGGAGCTGGTGTTCACCCTGAGCGTCTGTGGGGTCATCCAGGCCCTGGATCTCAGTGTCTTACTCATGGACGTGGGGGAGACAGCCATGGTCACTGCTGACTACATGTACTGCTACATCCCCTAGGACAGGAGCCCATACATCCCCCGCACGCAGCCCTGTGCCTGGAGGTGACCCCAAAGATGGCCGTGGACTGGCCTGACCTGGAGATGCTCATAGGGCAGGAGTGCGTGGCCTTGGCCAACCAGAAGTGGGAGTGCGGCAGTGCCCACTACCAGTGGGCGGACTTTGTCCTGGCCACCAACTCCTATGACTTTGCCATCAAGACCATCACCTCCAGCGCCAAAGTGGACATGATGTTCGAGGAGGAGGAGCAGCTCCTGCAGTTGAGGGTGAGGTGTCTGAACAACCTGGTGGCCTCACAGGTGAGGCTCGACCACTACTGTGCAGCCCCGCACTCCTGCAACCTTGTTGGAGCACCATCTGGACAACATCAAGGCTGTCTTCCACAAGGGCAAGATACTGCCCCAGCAGGGTGAGTACAGTGAGGCCATCCCTATCCTGAGGGCTGTCCTGAAGCTGGAACCTTCCAACAAGACTATCCACGCAGAGCTCTCGAAGCTGGTGAAGAAGCATGGGGCACAGCGGAGCATGGAGACCGCTCTGTACCAGAAAATGCTGGGCAACCCCAGCCGTGCCCCAGCAAGGGTACCTGGTTCAGCCCATGGAAGTGGCTATTTGGGGCAACTGCTGTTGCCTGTGGTAATTCCTGCCACGAACTGACCGCCCAGGTGGCCACCACCCCCTCTGCACACCATGGACCCTGCCCTGCGCTCCCTAACTCCCCCAGGCTCCCTGTCCACTGCCCTCCCTGGTCCAGCTGCCTCCTCCGAGTTGGAGGCAGCAAGGATTGGGGGTTGTGCAGCCCAGCCAGTAGGAGGGACTGAGGCCCTCTAGGAGGAATGCTCAGAGCAAGGGGGCCCTCATTCCTTCAGAGCCAGTTTCCCGCCAACTCCCCTTCTCCCACTGGGCTAGGTCTCCGCTGGGGCCGGCCTCAACTTCTCCTCAACAGGCTTGGGGGCAGCCCCTGCTGCCTTGCCTGCCCCACGCTGTCTAGGCTGCTTTCCCGCCACAGTGAAATAAAGCCTCCTACCCTGCAAAAAAAAAAAGAAAGAAATTCAGTATGGCCTAAGAGGTTCTCTGGGCTTTGAATCCAAATTAAGCTCAGGAAAATTAGTACTTGGAAAAATAATTTTTAACTTGTCATTCATTCATTAATATGGTTAGGCTAACTTCACAAATAGTTTGTATATTCATTCAAGATTAGTAAATTTTTATTTTCTTCACTCTTTAGTTCCAGATTTTATAGGACTCTCTTAGTGCTTTTCTCTGGGGTCACATCTTCCTTTTAATCACAGTCCTCTTGCTTTATATCTCTGGAGACTACTCAAAAGAGATGAGGCATATTGGTTGGATTAACTCTGCAGCATACTATTGTACATATTCCTAAGGAAGCTGTATTTCAAGGAAAAGATGTACTGGGGACTATTGGGGACTACATAAATCTTATTTCATCAAGAATATTAGAGTGGAGCTTTCTGTTTGTGGCTTTTCAAAGGCTCTCCTCCTCTCTTGGCAGAGGTGCTGCTTTGTATAATTTGTGCTGCTGTTTTCTTTATTTGCTCATCCTGACTTTCCCATGAGAATTATTTCCCTTCATACTGTTTTTTAATGGAAGAAAGTTAGGAGTAAGCTTTTGAAAGCTAACCTTTTGTAAATACCACTCAAAATAGAATTAGTGTTGGATCCAGAAATAAGATTATATAGGTATATTAAGTTCTGCTTTTTTACTCAAAATGTTTTACGCTGTGCCAGTATTGTACCTTTCTTGTGCTTTACTTCTTTTTATTTTACAGGAGAGAGAAAACAAAAGCTATATTAGTTCACTAGCACCCCGGAAGCTCAACAGCACAAGTGATATTGAAGAAAAGGAGAACAGGTAATCCTAAAACCAGCCAAAAGATGGTCCTCATCCTCTTAGGTCTGCTGGACATAGTCATCTCCTGGGCATTACTCTTCTGCATTTTTCCCTCAGATTTCCTTACCACATTATGAATTGTTTGTTCCTTCTGCTTAGAACACCTCTCAACTCTTTTTTTTTTTTTTTTGAGACGGAGTCTCGCTATCACCCAGGCTGGAGTGCAGTGGCTGGATCTCAGCTCACCGCAAGCTCCGCCTCCCAGGTTCACACCATTCTCCTGCCTCAGCCTCCCGAGTAGCTGGGACTACAGGCGCCTGCCACGTCGCCCGGCTAGTTTTTTGTATTTTTTAGTAGAGACGGGGTTTCACCATGTTGGCCAGGCTGGTCTTGAACTCCTGACCTCAAGTGATCTGCCCGCCTCAGCCTCCCAAAGTGCTGGGATTACAGGCTTGAGCCACCGCGCCCGGCCACCTCTCAACTCTTATATCCTTGCTTTGCTAGTTCTTTATTCTTCAAATTCTAACTCCAGCTTAGACATTACCTTCTTTAGGAAGTCTTCCCTGATTTTTCCACACATGCATTAGTTTTAGCCCACCAGCAGGCTCTGTAAAGGTAGGGTCTGTGTCTGTCTGGTTTCTCAAGGACCCCTAGTTCCTAGCACAGTGCCTAACACATAGTGAACACTAAAATAATGTTATTTAATTAAATTGACCAACTTCTAATTTGTCAGAAGGTAAAATTAAAGTCTTCCTAATTAGTTAAATATAGGGATTTTGAAGTATTGCTGCATCTCGGGGCAAAATGTGATCTCAAACCTTAGCAGCATTGGTATCACCTGGGTACATTTTATTTTTATTTAAAAAAAATTTTTTTTAATAGAAGCAGGGTTTTGCTATGTTTCCCAGGGTGGTCTCAAACTCCAGGCCTCGAGTGGTCCTCCTGACTTGCCCTTCCAAAGCACTGGGATTGTAGGTGTGAGCCACTGCTCCTGCCCTGGGTTCATGTTAGGACTCCAGAATCTCAGGCCCTACTCCAGATCTTCTGAATTAGAATCTGCATTCTAATGAAATTCCCTAGGTGATTCAAATATTAATACATATTAAAGTTTGAAAAGGATTGTGCTAGAGAATCTTGTGAAGCATGGAAACCCATAGGTTTTGCAACAAAGACCCTGAGTTATCAATTGTGGATCAAAAATCCTAGTACAGCATTTTCCTGGATACCTTTTCATTTATAATGCTAAAGAGGCTTCCAGCAAGTCTTCCTTCCCTTTCCCCTTCTGTAATAACCTTTTTTTCTCAGTAACTTCTTCATCTTCCCCCATCATTTCCTTCTCTGCTTAACTTAAAAGCCACCTACTACTAAGACTGATTGCAACACACTTTTTTCTTTCTTTTTTTTTTTTTGAGACAGAATCTCACTCTGTCGCCCAGGCTGGAGTGCAGTGGCACGATCTTGGCTAATTGTAGCCTCTGCCTCCTGGGTTCAAGCGATTCTTGTGCCTCAGCCTCTCGAGTACAGGCATGTGCCACCATGCCCGGCTAATTTTTTTGCATTTTTAGTAGAGATGGGGTTT
>NW_012123043.1:5178790-5200283 GCF_000951035.1 Colobus angolensis palliatus
CAGGATGGTCTCGATCTCCTGACCTCGTGATCCGCCCGTCTCGGCCTCCCAAAGTGCTGGGATTACAGGCTTGAGCCACCGCGCCCGGCCGGTACCTGTTGAAATTAATTGATTCAAAGTTGATAAAAGAAAGCAGGCAGTAATACTTCTCTTCTGTACAGAAAACAGGTATATAAAACAGAATCACCTGAAGAATGTGTCTATTAGCCATGTTATAGTTTGCCTGTTTGGCTCTTCTCTCTCTGTTTGCATTGTATCATGGACAAAAACTGGTGGTAGGAATCAGTGTTTTGTTTTCCTTTCATGCTTCTACAGAGAATCAGCTGTTAATCTAGTGAGGAGTGGCTCCTATACCCGGCAGCTGTGGAGGGATGAAGCAAAGGGAAATGAAACCCCACAGACAATTGCCCCCTCCACCTATGTATCAACCTACTTGAAAAGGTACCAGGCTCAAAGGGGGTGGGAGATGTTCCTTTCACTCTAGCCATGGGAATATGGGTAATGATTGCATGCCTTTTTATGTCCAATTAACACTACAGAAATGAATCAAAATGAATTACTTTCAGGTTTCTTAGAATTAACATCTTGAATAATTTAAAATTAAAATTAATTTATTCTCTTAATAATTGAATTAAAGTAAGCTAATTTCAGATTCTCACTACTGGCTTCATACTTCATCCTCTCCATTCTATTAAAATTTTCAGTCAGAAGTGGCTTTCAGTAATGTCTGGGCAAGACTGAATTTAAGTTATCCTTGTCCAGTAGCTGGTTCTCCTTATTCTGAAACAGAGTAGTTCTCATCCCATGTGCTATTTTGGGGGGGGGAGAAAGGGAGGGATACTATAAAGTGGGGAAGGGTGGGAAATGGGGACAGTTTTCTATTGCATTAAAGAAGTTTCATACTGAAGCCTGTTAATTTAGGGACTTGAGTTGTTTTTTTTCTTATGACTTTAATGGCCCTCAGATCCATCAAGATGTGAAACTCGCAAGTTTGGTGCAGAGAAGGTACATGGGTTTCCTTCTTTTCTCATCTGTATTCCCTTTCTGCAATTATTTTCTTTGCCACATACTAGCCAGCAAACCAAGCACCTTTGCCAGAGCCATTAAGCTACAAAAATACTTAATATTTTAATTTGAACTTTGCTGCTAATGTGGAAGAATCTGTTTTTTATTGCTTACTTTGAATTCTTTCTTCACTTCCACTTAACCCCTCCCACTGTCTCCTCACACCATAGCCTTCATCACTGGGTTTTTTTAGATGATTGGTTGGCCACCTTAGAAACAGACCCTGACCATAGACTAGATGAGCACATTAACTCTTTGGAATCAACACTTATTTCCACTTGACAGAAAAACTTGTCAACTAGTTATTGTTGAAACGTGGGAAATAGCTATAAAACAGTCATTGTTGCCTTTTAATGTTCTTCAGTTCTGTAGATACATTCTATAAGAAAGGGCTCAACTTTGGAAGTATGAAAGTTTGATGGACTCACTGATGCTTTATTACACAAAAGAGGTGTTTCTTGCTCTATGAGGCTATCACCTATTTGTCTTAATGGCTAAGGCCTTGGTCTTCCTGGATGCATTATTATTCCTTATAGTTGAATCCAAGATCAAGAAAACTTTTCTGAGAAAATAATGTTCTAAATCAAGGGAAGGGAGAAAGCTGCCATTTAATTTCCAGGCATGGAGTTATTCTGTGGTGAGGTTGTTGATTTTTGTGATCCAAATAATCAGCAAATGGGTTGAGAGGTATTTGGTTTGATAGATGTAGTTTGGCAAAGTTATGGTGAACAGTGAAGGGACAGGCTGCCTCTATTTAGGATCAAAAGCATGCTTAATAATGTGAGCACTTTTCGAGGAAAAGATGTACAACTTGCTCCGTATCTTGAATTTCCAAAGCTCTTCTCCTGTAACCCTAAAGCATTTTTTGATTTTATAAAAGCCTATCTTATGATTTTTAAAAGGAAAGAATCTTATGCCATCACCATTTAAAAAAGCAAGTGTAAGGAGAAATTTGTCATTTCCCAGCTATGCCAAACCTTCATTCCATTTTCTAGTTCATCTCTTGTGTATAGGCAGAAATTCCATTCATATAGCCCGTATTAAAATACCTCTTTTCCAAGGAAGGCTTTATAGCTTTTTTTTTGGTTATCTCCTCAAGTGTCTCATTTCTATTATAGTCAAGAAGTATTTTTGAAATTTGAACCCAAATAATTTTTTCCTGCAATTGAGATGATTCTTACCTGTCTTCAATTGAAACAAATGAAAGTTGCCCTTTATTGCTCATACAGTATTACTTTCTAGACTTAAAACTTTTTAAATCCTCCCAGAGGCAATTTTGCTTTAGGCTGAATAACTGCAGTTCTCAAAGTCACTTTTTTTCACAGAGCTTCTTTACCCTTTTCCACTTTTAAATTTTAAATCTCTGCTCCACAACCTCTCCAAATTCTCTGGTCTTACTTTTGCTTTTGCAGTGCTACTTCTGTATCAGGTAGACATTTGGGGTTGCATGATTATTTGCGTTGGGTTTGTTGGGAATTATTTTTTTCTAATAAAATTATCCTATTTCCTATTATTCCCTTTCTTAGCCTCTTCTCTTATCATATATTCTACTTTCCTGCTTTCCCTCATTCAGTATCATCTCTCTTCCTCCACGTTCCTTCACTCTTTTGGATGATTGACCAAAAAGACCATCCTTCAAAGAGTGATGATTCCTTCATTCTTTTGGATGATTGCCTGCTTGCTGCCAGTGACTCAGCTCTAACTGGAGTTGATCACTTCACTTCCCAGTTGTCATACCCTTTCTTTGGTCTATATTCATTTCAAGTGCACAATCTGGGTGGGAAGGTGGTGCTGGGAAATGGTGGGTGAGCAGCATGTCCTGAAGAAAGTGACTGTGTGCTGTTTTGCAGTGCTTCATTTGGTAGAAGTAGTGACCCCACAAGTCCCTACATTTCAGCCAATCGCAATTCATCTCCTGCTACCTCACCCATTACCATTGGTTCATCTACCTCTCGGGGCAGCCAGTGGCAACCTGCCTCTTCTTGCCCTGCACCAATCAGTGCAAACACTACTGCATCTGTACATCATGGCAGGTAAGGCTTCTTGAGCCATTTGAGTTGCATTCATCAAAGTTAATGGCTCTGAAAACAGATATGAAATTTGAACCAAAGAGACTTTGTCACTCTAAAAGCAAGTTAGAATTCCTGAGAAAATGTCTGAATTTAATGAAGATGCTTTTGCTTTGACTTGTATTAACCAGTAAACAGTTGCATATTGAATAATCAAAGGGTATGTATAATTGTACTTGGTGTTTGGACATCAGCTTAATATGACTGATTTCATCTCTCAACAACCTTACCGGTTGTGATTACAATTTAAGGGTCATACTATTGTGCTAAATTAAATATTGAAAATATTTTCGTATTTTACTTCTATTAATTTTCCAGTAATTATAATAGGAATCTCTTGTATTTAGTCTTTTAAATGGCATGCAAACCCAAATCAGAAAGAACGCTAACTCATTTTCCAAAAGGCTACGATAGCCTTCTGAAAACTCCCAGCCAACGAGAGTATTTTGCTGGAAACATTGTGAGAAGGGACAGATTTGTGTTTGTCTAAACTGTGTTCTGGGGGCAGTATCTTCTTGGTTTCTAGTTCATCTAAGGGATAGCATGGTAGAGTGTTATTGTGAAAGTACATTAGGACTTTAGCTGTAATTTTAACTGTGGCTTTTAATCCTTTATGTGTGGTGGCAAAGGGTCTCTTTTTTTGGGTCTGTGTCTACAACTGACAAAGAAAATGAAAAAAATCTTAATGATGGTGTTGTTGCAGGAACGCCAATGATGGTGCTTGATTGATATTTGTCAGTTTACTAGATTTCTTTCCCTAAAATAAGTGGTGATCATTAATTCAGCCAGGAGGTAAGGGTTTATGATGGATTATTAATAATAATACTGTGTAATTATGGGTAAATTTATTAGGTCCTTATAATAATCCATTTGTATAGACATGTTAACTATTATCACCATAGATGAAGAAACAAACATAGAGAGGTTATTATTACTATATTATATTACTATATATATTTATTTATTTATTTATTTATTTTTTTTTTTGAGATGGAGTCTCACTCTATCACTCAAGCTGGAGTGTAGTGGTGCAATTTTAGTTCAGTGCAACCTTCACCTCCCAGGCTTGAGCTATTCTCCTGCCTCAGCTTCCCGAGTAGCTGGGACTACAGGTGCATGCCAACACACCTGGCTAATTTTTTGTATTTTTAGTAGAGATGGGGTTTCACCATGTTAGCCAGAATGAGGATGATCTTGATCTCCTGACCTCATGATCCGCCCGCCTTGGCCTCCCAAAGTGCTAAGATTACAGGCGTGAGCCACTGTGCCTGGCCATATTACTATATTTTACATATATAATATTACATATTATATAATAATACTATATTGCTATTACTATAACTATGAAGAGCTGCAACTGAGAGAACATAATTACAACTGCAATTTGTTGGACCCCATTATGTGACAGGCATTTGGTTAGGTATTATATTGGGATTTAGTTTGCTTACATGTGACAATAAATCTAAATAGTAGTGGCTTAAATAAGATAAAGTTTTTTTTTCTTGCACTTAAGAAAGTCCAGAAATATGCAGAGCTGGCTCAGTAGCTCCACAGTCATTAAAGGATCCTGGTTCTCCTCCACAGTTCTTGCGTCATGGCTGCCATTTCCATGGCTGGCTTCATGGTCCAGAATAACTGCTGTATCTATCATGGCTGTACTCTAGGGAAGAAGAAGGAGGAAAGAAGGAAGCAAAGAAAGAATGCCTCTGAACTGAGAGTTTTCCCAGAAGTACTAGTTGTCTGCATATGTCTTATTGGATACCTCTAGTGGCCAGGAGACTTTGAGAAGTGTGTACTTTAACTAGGTATATTGCTGCCGTCAATAATATAGGGATTCAGTTCATAAAGAAGAAAGGGACAATGGATATGGGTTAGACAACTAGCTGTCTCATGCATACATATATCATCTATTCTCTTATAATGAGCCACCTATTATATAAAGTATTATTTTATAGATGAGGAAACTCAGACCGAAAGGTTAATCATCTGCCCAAGGTCACACAGCCAGTGAGGAACTGAGGTGGGATTTGAACCCAGATTTGTACATTTCATAGCTCTTATCTATTTTGTCACTGTTTGTTTCTGCTGAGTTTATATTTTATTCTGGGTACTATTTTAGGTGTCCTGCAGACATTATTTTATTTAATCATTAGAAGAACCCTGTATTTTAAGGTGCCACTATCTCTATTTTATCAATGAAGAAGAGATCAGAGAGTCTACATTTAAGCAAATGTTGTGTTTCCAAAGCCCATATTTATTCTACCCCATTGCATATCCTCTGATCTCTGCTCTAGGGCTGTTCTTATTCTAACAATCTACTTGTAAAATTACACTGCATTTCAAAATAATAGTAAAAGTCCTATTATGTAATTTAATAAAATAAAATCCTTGGCATTTCAACAGCATAAGAAATTACAGTGAGACCAAAACATGTTATTAACCTAAAAAGAACTTCAAGTAAGATTTGGTTAAGTGTAATTTTTTTTTTTTTTTTTGAGACGGAGTCTTGCTCTGTCGCCCGGGCTGGAGTGCAGTGGCCGGATCTCAGCTCACTGCAAGCTCCGCCTCCCGGGTTTACGCCATTCTCCTGCCTCAGCCTCCCGAGTAGCTGGGACTACAGGTGCCTGCCACCTTGCCCGGCTAGTTTTTTTGTATTTTTTAGTAGAGACGGGGTTTCACCGTGTTAGCCAGGATGGTCTCGATCTCCTGACCTCGTGATCCGCCCGTCTCGGCCTCCCAAAGTGCTGGGATTACAGGCTTGAGCCACCGCGCCCGGCAAGTGTAATTTTTTATAGCTGTGTGTCTAGCTAATTTTATTAGTACTTCCTATAGATTCTTATCTTGTAAGTCTGAGGAATTTTTTGCCTTTTCTTTTTTTATTTAAAAATGACTATAAAATTTCACCTTTTTTTGTAGTCATTAATTGCTTCTGAAGAATTAGCATGTGTTTTTTAGATATTACTTCTATCTTAAAATATTCTGCTTTTATGTTTTATCTAGGTACCATATTTATATTTTTATATTTTTATTATTTTTTCAAGCTTGTAATGTGATTATTTGGAAGTAAGCTTAGAGCTACCTGTGAACATTTCTGCTAATGTGAGTGGGTGAAAAAAATAGATTTTTAATATTTGTGCTTTTCATTGCTTTCTCCATCTCTGTATCAGTTGTGGACCTCTGTTACCCCAGCAACAGCTGTGACATCACAAATGATAGCTTTTTGGGTGGAGAGCCAATGGTTGCTCTCAACTCTTTGTTAAGAAACAAAGATCTTGTTTTCATGTAGATGAGTTTAATTATACGGCTTGCTGTTGAAAAGTCTGTAGTTAAGAATACTTATAGAATCTGGTTTGGTTTTTGTTTCAATTTCTCACTTTTGCAGTTATGAATATAGACAGGCATTTGGTTAAATGGAAGGAGAGAACAGTTACTGAACTAGGTGAGGGAGAACTAAGCACACTGAGGCTGTAGTATCAGTTGTCTCTGGATAATCCAAGAAGATGGTCATCAAATCTAGGCTGAGGACTACCACAAAGACTCCCACTGCCAAGAATTAAGGAACAGGTAGAGACTAATATCGTAAGTGACTTTAATGTCTTTTTCTTGTGTAGAGAGGCCCTGTCTCTGTGTGCATGTGTGGAGACCAGATATTACTGGGGAGTCATTTAAAACACTCTTGCATATGTCACTATCTTGCCTTTGTGCCATAGCTAATGATTTTTGTTAAAACGAAATCTCAGGCACACACATACACATACAAGTCTCATAAAATGTAACTCCTCAGGCAAAGGATGTCAGACTAAACGTGTAATTATACTATTCCAAACGGTAAGAGCTCAAAATTAAAAATCCAACAAACAACATCAGAGCAAGATTTCCTAGATGAACCGCTCTTTAATCCTTCTGTCTCTGTGCCAGTGCTTTGTTGTATAGCATGCCTAACCATTTCCTTTCTGCTTGTATCTGTTTTTATTTCAGGACTCCTCACAAATCCCAGGCTGACTCGACAGCAGAGAAAACAGCAGACAATGTCTCTTCTAGCACCCCGCTCTGTGTGATCACCAATCGCCCTCTGCCTAGTACTGCCAATGGGGTTACAGCTACTCCTGGAGTACTCTCCATTACTGGAACAGATTCGTCTGTGGAAGCCAGGGAGAAGAGGAGGTATGTTGAGTTACTGATTTCATTTGTGGGGCTCTGCTTTGAGGTACAAGATAAAGGAATGGGCATAAAGTGCTTTTCCCAATTTCAAATACATTTATGAAAATTTACCTTTTTTGTTTGTTTGTTTGTTTTTGAGATGGAGCCTTGCTCTGTCACCCAACCTGGAGTGCAGTGACACCATCTCGGCTCACTGCAACCTCCTCCTCCTGGGTTCAAGCGATTCTCCTGCCTCAGCCTCCCGAGTAGCTGGCACTACAGGCGTGTGTCACCATGCCCGGCTAATTTTTTTGTCTTTTTAGTAGAGACGGAGTTTCACCATATTAGCCAGGATGGTCTCGATCTCCTGACCTCATGATCCATCCACCTCGGCCTCTCAAAGTGCTGGGATTACAGGGCTGAGCCACTGTGCCCAGCCTGAAAATATATCTTTAAATTATTGTTCTGTCTTTTGCCTTTGAGCAGTCAGTTTTTGGTGACTCAATTATTTATGATTATTTAGCGTAGACACTTATGCCGTTATGGATTTAGGCATATCTTTTTTCTGTTTGTCTTGTGATAGAGACAATTGTTAGGCATTATTTCACCATTTTGTAATGGAGAACCTGTGAAGCACAGAGAAGGATCCTTTGTTTTGTTACGGATAGTCTATGTTGACTTCACTGGCAGCAAAGAAAGGGAGCAGTATGACACAAGGCTCAAAGAAATAGAACTAGGATATAAACTTTTGATTACTTTGAGAAGAATACCAGAAAAAGAAATGAATAGTATGTGATGATATGGTAGAAGAATAGTGACTAGGTATTCTGTAATTTCCTTAGAGAGAAGTTGAGAGAACATTGTGAATTGACATAAAAGATATTTAAGGTAGAAGCTACGAAAAACTTTTTGATTGCCAGCATTAAGAGAAACCTTGGAAAATGTGACCAAGCAAGAATGGGTCATTTTCTCCTACTTGAGGAAGTATTAAAAATAGAATGTACCGCATTTGGGAGTTTCACATGTACTTAAAGACTAAGGCTATAATTATCCCTTGTTAAAGATTAGACTAGGTGAAATCTTATCAAAATTTAGATTTCAGTTTGACTTCATATTATTTTGAATATCCAAATCAAGGAGCTTTTATATTTGTGTGTATTTAGAGACTGTCTTTTCTCCAATGTATGTTCTTGGCACCTTTGTCAAAAATGAGTTCACTGTAGATGTATGGATTTATTTCCGAGTTCTCTACTCTGTTCCATTGGTCTGTGTGTCTGTTTTTATGTCAGAACTATGCTGTTTTGGTTATAATAGCTTTGTGGTATAATTTGAAGTCAGGTAATGTTATTCCAGTTTTGTTCTTTTTGCTTAGGGTGGCTTTGCTATTCTGGGTCTTCTGTAGTTCCATATGAATTTTAGGATTGTTTTTTCTGTTTCTGTGAAGAATAGCATTGGTATTTTGATAGGGATTACATTGAATCTGGAAATTGCTTTGGGTAGTATGGATGTTTTAACAATATTGATTCTTCCAGTCCATGAATATGGAATATCTTTATTTGTGTGCTATTTAATTTCTTACACCCGTGTTTTATAGTTTTCATCGTAAAGATCTTTTAGTTCTTTGATTAATTCCTAGATATTTTGTTTTATTTGTAACTATTGCAAATGGGTTTACTTTCTTGATTTCTTTTTCAGATTGTTCACTCTTGGCAAATAAAAATGCTACTGACTTTTGTATGTTGATTTTAAATTCCGCAACTTTATTGAATTTTTCAGTTCTAATAGTTTTTTTGGTAGAGTCTTTAGGTTTTTCCAAATATAAGATTATATATCTGTAAACAAGGGTAATTTGACTTCTTCCTTTCCAATTTGGATGTCATGTATTACTCTCTCTCTCTCTTTTCCTATATTTTTCATCTTTTCATGTGCTTATTGGATATTTGCATTTCATTCATGAAAAAAATGATACCTTTTCGGTTTTTTTTTTTGTAATAGAGATGAGGTCTCACTGGGTTGCCCAAGCTGGTCTCAAACTCCTGGACTCAAGACATTTTCCCACCTGTGGCTTCCGAAATGCTACAATTACAGGCGTGAGCCACCGTGCCCAACCTATTACTTTCTCTTGTCTGATTGCTCTAAGTAGGACTTCAGCACTATATTGAATAACAGTGGTTGAAAGTGGACATCCTTGTCTTGTTTCAGATCTTAGAGAAAAGGCTTTCTGTTTTTCCCCATTCAGTATGATAATAGCTGTGGGTTTGTCATATATGGCTTTTAGTGTGTTGAAGTATGTTCCTTCTATACCCAGTTTTTTGAGGGTTTTTATCATGAAAGGATGTTGAATTTTATCAAATGCTATTTCAGCATCAATTGAAATGATCATAGGATTTTTATCTTTCATTCTGTCAATATGATATATCATACTGAATGATTTTTGTATCTTTGAACCATCCTTGCATCCCTGGGATAAATCTCACTTGATCATGATGAATTATCTTTTTAATGTGTTGTTGAACTTGGTTTGCTAGTAGTGGCCTGTAGTTTTCTTTTTTTAATGTGTCTTTTCTGATTTGGTATCAAGGTAATGTTGGCCTCATCAGGTGAGTTTGGAAGTATTCCTTCCTTTTCTGTTTTTCAGAATAGTTTGAGTAAGATTGGTACTAATTCTTCTTTAAGTGTTTGGTAAAATTCAGCAGTGAAGCCATCAGGTCCCATGTGAGTGTGTGTATATGTGTAGTAAGTATAAAAGATACAAATTAAACAAGATACAAGATACAATACAAATAGAACTTTTAATGTTTGCTTATTATAATAAGGACAGCTCTAATGTGTCTATTATAAAGACTTTTTTTTAAAAAGACATTTTGAGAAGGAAGTTAAGGGAGATGTTGAGTTGGAAAATAGTGTTTTTCTTCTTTTCTTTTCCTTCCTTTTTTCTTTTTCGTTTTTTTTGTTTGTTTGTTTGTTTTTCATTTCTTTACATAAAATGGCAGGAAACTCATTTTTTGGGCTAACAGGTTTCAGAGCCAGGAACTGTCTTTTTAAAATTGGTCTCCAGCCAAGGAAATAGTAATAAATCAATCTTGGATAGTAAATACTTATATACTTAATAGCTCAAATATAATTTAGATACTGTTAGTTTCACCTAGCAACTAAATACAAAAGGAATCTTTTCATTAGCTGACAAAAATTCTCTTTA
Source organism: Colobus angolensis palliatus (assembly GCF_000951035.1). Lineage (NCBI taxonomy): Eukaryota > Metazoa > Chordata > Mammalia > Primates > Cercopithecidae > Colobus > Colobus angolensis. Next base: position 5,189,264 of record NW_012123043.1, read on the forward strand.
AAAAATCTTTCTGAGCTGAGAGAAGTAAAATGAGTTAAATTCATCATTAAGACCTCGATGCTAGAAAGGATGGGAATATCAGGTTATTTATAAAACTACATTATTAAATACCTTGTTGTATGAACTGTTATTTGGAGAAACTTAGTTTTACTGCCTTCTGGAAATGTTGTAATCTACAGTCAATAAGATAGTACCTGTAACAGAGACCAGATATGTGAATCACAGGGTTAAATCAAAATATTAGTGAATTATGAGTTGAATGTGGTACATCAAGTACAGGTCAAGATAAGTGTATTTTAGGAGTGGCACAAGATAAGTAAGTAGGGAGATGTTAGATGTAGACTGGTTGGACTCATTCACTGGATATGTTCTAGCATTCATTCATCTTCAAAATATTTATTGAATATTTTAAAGTACCTATTGCCAGGTGCTATGAGAAGCCTGGGTGATACATCAGTGAACCAGACAAATATGATGTGAGCCCTTGTGAAACAAATATGCTAGTGAAAAAGAAAAATGTAAATAATTATATTTGTGTAATATATTATAAAGTAGTAGTATGAGTTGTTACAACAGTGTCTTACCGAAGATCTGCCGACAGAAGACTTCCCTTCTTGGCCAGGTATGGTAGCTCACACCTGTAACCTTGGCATTTTGGGAGGCCAAGTTGGGAGGATCACTTGAGACCAAGAGCTCAAGACTAGCCTGGGCAACATAGCAAGACCCCATGTCTACAAAAATAAAATTAACGGGGTGGTGGCATACGTTCCCAGCTGCTTGAGAGCCTGAGATGGGAAGGGCTCTTGAGCCCTGGAGTTTGAGGCTACCATGAACTATGATAACACCACTGTGCTCCAGCCTCGACCACAGAGCACAACCCTGTCTCTTAAAAAAAAAAAAAGATTTCCCTTCTCCTGGAGGATGAAAGAAGGCTCTCATGAAGGTATGATACTGCTCAACCTGAGATCTGCTGGTTAAGTAATAGCTAAGTGAAGAGAAGGGAATGGGCATTCCAAACAAAAGGTCTGGCAATTGAAAAGACACTAAGGTGAAAAGGCACTTGATCTTTTGGAGAAACTGAGAGAAGGCATTGTGACTAAGAGTAGAGAATGAGGGGGAAAGGTCTAGGATGAAGCTTGAGGAGTGGGTAGAAGCTATATACATATATACATATATATATAGAGAGAGAATTCACATACCATACAATTTACTCATTTAAAGTATACAATGCAGTGGTTTTTAGTATATTCAAAGATATGTGGAACCATCATCACAGTTAATTACAGAACATTTTCATCATCTTAGAGAGAAATCCTGTACCCTGTAGCTATCCCTCACAGTCTCCTCATTCCCCCTGGGCCTAAGCAACCACTGATATACTTTTTGTCTATGGATTTGCTTATTTTGGACATTTTGTATAAATGGGATAAAAATACAGTCTTTTGTGACTGACTTATTTTACTTAATATAATGTTTTCGAGGTTCATCCATGTGATAGCATGTATCAGTACTGTATTCCTTTACATGGGTGAATAATATTCCATCATATAGATAATGCCACATTTTGTTTGTCCATTCATAAGTCAATGGACACTTGAGTTGTTTCTACCTTTTAGTTATTATGCATAATGTTACCATGAGCATTTGTGAGAAGTTTTTGTGTGGACATACGGTATACCTAGGAGTAGAATTTCTGGGTCATATGCCACTAGAAGATTTTAAGCAAAAAGTACCATGACCTGACCTATAGTTTTTAAAGTTGTGGCTTTTAAACTCTGGCTGCAGTATTACATATGAATTGGATGAGGAAAAATAGACAAGAATGGATGTGAGATGACCAGTAAGGAAACCAGTGCAGAAGAAAGGCTCATGAGAGAGAACAGTGGCTTGCACTAAGATAATGGTAGAAGAGATACAGAAAAGTGTGAATGATCTTGGCCAGGCACTGTGACTCGTGTCTGTAATCCCAGCACTTTGGGAGGCTGAGGGAGGGTGGATCACTTGAGGTCAGGAGTTCTAGACCAGCCTGGCCAACACAGTACAATCCCGTCTCTAGTAAAAATACAAAAATTAGCCAGGAGTGGTGGCACACACCTGTAATCCCAGCTACTTGGGAGGCTGAGGCAGTAAAATTGCTTGAGCCTGGGAGGTGGAGGTTGCAGTGAGCTGATCATGCCAGTGCACTCCAGCCTGGGCCACAGAACAACAATCTGTCTCAAAAAAAAAAAGAAAGAAAGAAAGAAAGAAATGTGAATGGTTTCAAAATATGTTTAGGAGGATGATTCCAACATAGTAGATGGAACTTGTAAGGCTCCCTTGCCCATTATAAACAGAAATTCATAGTTGAATTCAGAAGAATGATAGGGAACTCTCACATGACAAAAGTGAAGAGTACTCAAAATCCAGAGTAGTTTGAGTGACCCAGGATTGGTGTCAGACCTATATGTAGATCATAAGGTCTGGACGCTCAGATTTTAATGCCATGTATGTGTAGAAAGCATGGCTTTGGGCCTACTAAGGCTGTGAGCTGTAACCAAGAAACTATATATCAAGCTAGAAATCTCGAAGGGCTGCCCAGTTCATGAAAAGGGTACTTAGCCCATAACTCAAGGAAGTGGCAAGGAAGGAAATCTATACAAGGATCATGGTAGGGGCAGACAACTCATTTGTGAGAAATTTTCACTATTCATATAGGTTAGAAATCCCAAAAGTCAAGGATTTAATACAGAAACTGTGTCTGTACCCTTGAAACTCTGGGGCCCTGGCACAAGTAAATTCAAAACCACCTTGAAGGAACACATCTGCAACCCAGAGTAAAAAACTGTAAACTGTAAAAACAGTTTGAACCAAAGATGAATTCACATAAAACATAAACACTGAAGATCACCATGAGGGAGAGTTCTGTGATAAACTCATAGATGCAGACTAACATGTAATAAAAGTTTTTTTTTTTTTTTTTGAGACAGAGTCTCGCTCTGTCGCCCGGGCTGGAGTGCAGTGGCCGGATCTCAGCTCACTGCAAGCTCCGCCTCCTGGGTTTATGCCATTCTCCTGCCTCAGCCTCCCGTGTAGCTGGGACTACAGGTGCCCGCCACCTCACCCGGCTAGTTTTTTGTATTTTTTAGTAGAGACGGGGTTTCACCATCTTAGCCAGGATAGTCTCGATCTCCTGACCTCGTGATCCACCCGTCTTGGCCTCCCAAAGTGCTGGGATTACAGGCTTGAGCCACCACGCCCGGCCTTTTGTTTTTTTTTTTTTTTTGAGACGGAGTCTCGCTCTGTCGCCCAGGCTGGAGTGCAGTGGCCGGATCTCAGCTCACTGCAAGCTCCGCCTCCCGGGTTTACACCATTCTCCTGCCTCAGCCTCCCGAGTAGCTGGGACTACAGGCGCCCGCCACCTCGCCCGGCTAGTTTTTTGTATTTTTTAGTAGAGACGGGGTTTCACCAGCTTAGCCAGGATAGTCTCGATCTCCTGACCTCGTGATCCACCCGTCTCGGCCTCCCAAAGTGCTGGGATTACAGGCTTGAGCCACCACGCCCGACCTAATAAAAGTTTTTAATGCAGAAAGAAACCTCAGACTATATTGGAATAGGTAACAAGAATTACAGTTGACTAGTGGTAGTGAAGATAGACACACGTATAGGAAGAGTTTGGTAAATGAATCAGGAATGGTTTTTAAAGTATAAGATTTTGCAAAATAGTATTATCTATATAGAATCTTGTTTAAATGGGAACCCACATATATAAAGCACCTAACAACCACTTATTGAGAGATTGGGATGTGCCAGGCACAGAGACATTAAGGATATAAGACCAAAGAAAACATTTTTTTTGGCCAAAAAAAAAAAAAACATTTTTTTGCAGTAGCTTACACCTGTAATTCCAGCACTTTGGGAGGCCGAGGTGAGCGAACTACTTGAGGTCTGGAGTTCAAGACCAGCCTGACCAACATGGCGACACACCTTCTCTACTTAAAAAATACAAAAAATTAGCTGGGCGTGGTGACATGTGCCTGTAATCCCAGCTTCTAAGGAGGCTGAGGCAGGAGAATCACTTGAACCTGGGAGGCAAAGCTTGCAGTGAGCTGAGATTGCACCATTGAACTCCAGTCCGGGCGACAGAGCGAAACTTGGTCAAAAAAAAAAAAGAAAAAAGAAAAAAAGAAAACATTTTTTCTGCCCTTGAAGATATAAGTATTATGGGAAGGCAAACAAGTACATCAAATATTATTGTACAGTTGTTAAGTGCTGTGGTAAAGATATGTATAGATTGCTATGACAGCATAGAGAAGGGGAATCTCAATTAGGTTGAATAGGGTGACAAGGAAGGCCTACCAGAGGAGGTAACTGGAGTTGAATTTTGAAAGGCAACTGTAAGTTAGCTATAAGTAGTAATAGGAGGATGGTATTTGAGAGGAAACATAAGAAATTCAAGAAACAAACAAGTTTGGAATGCCTGAAGCTGGGAGAAGGTGAGGCGAGGTTAGCATTTCTGACAGTGTCTTTTGTGGAATAGATTTAGATGAAGGAAAAAAAAAGTATGCTGTGGCCAAATGAATCTGGGAACAATGGATTAAACAAAATTAGATAGGATCACTCAAAAGCCTTCTTAGGGTCATTCCTCTCTGGGGAGTGGGGAGAGTGGGACATGGGAGTGGTTAGGGGATTTGCAGCATTTTCCAAATTTCTGAGTCCATCTAGTAGTTTTGTTTTGTTTTTCAAAGAAACCCAAGACTGGTATTCCACTGCAGAAGCTTTGGAAATTGTCAAACTAGAGAATTAGGCAGGAACCAAATCATGTAGATTTTTGTCTGTACTGTGCTAAGAAATTTGAATTTCTAGTCTTGAAGCTATGGAATACAATTGAGGGATTTCCAGCAGGGGAATGACTTGATCAAATAAAACATATCATTTAAGGCTTTACAGAATTAAAGTCATTTCATTTCTCTGGCTAGACAAGCATAAACTGAAAGGGAAAAAAAATGAGATGTTTTGAAAACAGCTAAATTTTCCTTCTGAAAGAGCATGCTGGATGCTAATTCTCCGCTTGAAGCTGCAGCTTTCTCTGTAATCAGCTCATTGTGGAAGGATTTTGACTCGTACTGGGAAACCTTAATAAAAGCCTGAAGCCTGTGTTCACAGGTCCAATTTCAAACAAGTAGTGAGCATTGGGATAAATGGGGCTTTAAAACTGGCCACAGCTAGACCTGAGTAGTAGAAGGTTCTCTCTTAGAAATAATCTCCATTTGCAGTGTAATTAGAGCACTTCAGTTGGGGAGTGGGTTTTACCATTAAGTTGCACAACTGGCTCTCCTTTTCTGAGAATGTTTTATCTTAAGAGGGAATAAGTGGGTATGTGCATACCAATTGGCCAGTGATCAGTCTCAGCTTTACACTCTTGTGCTAACAGTTCTTTATGCAGTTTGTTAACTACAGATATGTTGCTAAATGAACAAAGCTAGATATAAAAGAATACATTATGATATCAAATAGTAATAAACATGGAAATGTTAATATTGGATTTTTGGGTCTATTATGGATACTTTGTATTTTTATTTTTTCTGTATTTTCCAAAGTTCCAAAATGATAAAGGGTTATGTTACGATGGGGCAGAGGGAGCAGGAGGGCATGAAGGAAAATTAATTATAGGGACAACAGTCTTTCTTATAATGTAAGTCTGTGAAGAAGGCCGTGATCATTGAAGAGTAAATATAATAGAGATTCAAGGTTTGCAGGATTCTAGATGATTTATGGTTTTGCATACATAACTCGGTGCAGAACTTCTAAAACAGTTTATTCCTTTTGAGAAGGGCATAATCTTGGATTTGTGAAGTTCCTTTTTTTCCCCCCTGAAAAGTTCAAGTGTGCTTGAATATATTCTCTTTATAAGATGGAAAGGACTAGAACATATGCTCCCTATTTTACAAATGGGAATGCTGAGGTCCTAAGAGCATAGAGTCATTTGCTTAATATCACATTTTGAGTCAGAGGCATAGTAGAGACTATCACCTAAGCCTTCTTTTCCTCCTTATTGAATTCACTGACCATTTCTTCTATTGAATTTAAGTATTATCCATTCAGAATAAAGGTTTTGATTCAGGGGCCAGTCCACAGCTCAGAATGCAACAGTCTCTATCTTTAGGGCATTCTGATAACTGCCATTCAGTCTTTGGATTGCTTGTGAGAATATAGAAACAAGGTCATCTGATTATAAAGGGACTGATTTGACAGGATAGAAATGGCAAGTGGCAAGCTGTTGGCAGATAGCTCTGCAGAAATACCAGGGCCAGGCAGCAGCTGTCACAATAGTGTAGTGGTTGGGTTCATTTTCCAAAGCTCTAAGTTTTCCTTAGCAACAAAATGTAAACAATTCCCATTGCTAATATTAGAGTCTAATAGTGTCTGCCTTTGATTCTTTTGTTTCTCCTTTAGCTTTTTCTCTGTCGCCCAACCCTGAATTTTACATTTTTTTTATGGTGCTCTTTCTTTTCTTTGTAGAAATGGTTAAAAATAGTTTTTCTCCACAATAAACTAAAATTGTCTGTCCCAAATAGCTCACATTACATATGACTGCTTGGTCAACATACAGTGAGTACTGGCTGAGTCATATATACCACACTTATCGACCTTCTTCAGTTCCTTGGGGTCTTTATAAGCTAGGTACTTGTACCTACTAATGTGAAGCTGTCAGCAGATTAATTTGGCATCATCCTTGGAATGTTTAAAATTTAAACCAAGAATTTAAACTCTGAGTTAATGGTTTTTAAAAGTCATTTGATTTGTTCCTCTGTGTCCAAGCTGAAGACTGGCAGTTGTCAATTCAAAAAGGTACTCTAGAAAAGAGGTTCCAAAAACAACTCCAATCTTTCTCTATTTTTGCTCTAAAGTGTTTAGTTGTCTAAAAGTCTGCAGTCATGCTGCCACTACCAAGTTTTTTCTCTACTGAAAGAAATAAGCTCTCTCTTCCTAAGTATGAATATTGAACAAGAAGAGAGTGAAACATATGTAGCAGTAGGTACATTTTCACTATATTACCATTCTGGAGGTCTCTGGATTGCTTATAGAATTAGGATTATGCTGTGGGACTTTGAACAATTCTGGAATAGAAAGAAAAAAGGCGATTCTTTTAGTGCTGTGGCCCTCCCTAATCCTTAGGTAGCAGAATGACAAGAGGCTTCACCAGGCTGAATATACCTTACAAACAAACTGCTTTCAGTGTCATATGGCACCTCTATGTAATTTTTTTCAGAATATGTCTCTTTGAAATAGTAGTGATGATATGTTGCTGCCTGAGAGATGAGGCTACCCCTAGATAACTGTGAATGGCTGGACTTAGTGGAAAATACACAGGATTGATTTAAGAGTTCAGTTCAAATGGGGTGTGGTGGCTGATACCTGTAATCCCAGCTTCTTGAGAGGCTGAGGCAGGAGGATCACTTGATGCTGGGAGCTCAAGACCAGCCTGGGCAATATAGTGAGACCCCCATCTCTTTAAAAAAAAAAAAAAAAAAAAGAAGAGTCCAGTTCAGCCTCTTGTATGTGTGATTTTGGTTAAATAAATCAAGTTCCGTTTCTGACTCTTTCCTCATATGTCAAAAAGGGATAATGCTTACCTTGTTTGTTTGTATATGAAGATTAGAAATAATTTACAAGTAACCTAGATTTTCCCAAACCTATCTCATGAAGTTACTGTGAGGATCAAATGAGACAGACTATGTGAACGTACCTTGCAAACTACAAAACAGTTTAGAGATATATATGACAATTTTATATGTCATTACCAGTGAAATGCTTTTTTGACTTTCATTAAGATCCATTCCTAGCTTCTCCAGAGCCAATACATTTGGAAATAAGATCCACCCAAAAATGCTAAATGTTAATACCATTTTAGATTTTAGGTTGTTTTATTTAATTTTTAAACCCTACATGCTATAGGGATTCCATATCTCAAGTTTAGGAGACTTAATTTTTAAATTTAAGCTCACTTGTCCTGCCTCTGATCTCCTTACCAATTATTTATAATGTCATACATTATTTTCTGCAGCCCTAAGGGAAAATCTCCATTATCGTGCCACAGTAAGTGGCAGCCATACACAGGTACCTTCTTATGCCTTTTTCCCCTCACCAAGCAGTGTCCAGGAATCTAAGCACTTGAACATTTATTTGAGGCAACAGCTAGTGAGCTGAATGTGATAATGGTAGCAGTTGACCCTTGCAGGAAAGTTCGAGCCTGGGCCTCCTATCCCAGTGATATTCTTTATGCTAAAAATGTTAGTAATTCCCTCCCACAGATTCCTTTCCTGCCTAATTTAGTGAGGTCAATTTCTATTGTTTCGCAAACAAGTACACTCCATACTATGCAGTAGTGGATATTTTTGATACTAGGGTGAGCATGTTTTAAAATTGGTTATAGTGATGATTGCATAAATCTGAATATACTAAAAATCTTTAAATGGTACACCTAATGGGTATGTGAATTATGTCTCAATAAAGCTGTTTAAAAATAACATTAGTACTGTTTATCTCCACCAAACAGTTCTGGGAAGGGAGGCCTGGATGGTGTCTACTAAAAGTTAAAGCAATGAGATGTAGAGCCTTGAATAAAAGAATCTATTTTCTTTTTTGCATATTTCTGTTGCTAAACATGGCTGTTGCCAACACCATCTCACTTCATTTTCTAGAGACAAGGGCATTTGTCATGCAGTTTCTCAGCCCACGACTTAACAGTTCAGGAGTGAAAGCTTAAAGTGTTTTCCCCTCCCCCTCAGGACATGTGCATTTAGAAGAAAGGACGAGAGTCCATTTCCTTATGTAGCAGAACCTCTGGTAGTTCTATCCCAATTCCCAGCCACTTCAGAGTGAAGACAGTCACCCAATACCTGCTACTAAAAGCTGTTATCAGTCATGTTTTTGAGGTTAATCTCCTTCTGATAAAGTGGTTCATTTTTCAGAGCTGTGAATATTGGTGACATGTAGGAGGGACCAAAATTTTGAGCCCTCATTCAACCCTCCCTTCTCTTTTATCAGTTGATTTTCCCATTTTAGAAAAGGACAGTTGCTGGTACAATCTCATAAAATGGGCTCCAGTGTTTAGAGAAGGACAGCCAGAGGAGTAACCACCCATTTGTTGAAAATTGGGCTTCTGGGAAAGTTGCTGCACAGGTGTGTGGCAAGGTGTGTCTGAAGTAGCTTGACCTGCTCTCACCTGGAATGATTTGATCTGGCAATAGAGTTCCTTGCCATTCCTGGTTTTATGGAAATCAGAGGCACAGGAAGTTGATCTGGGTGTTCTGGGGAATTGAGACAAACCTCTGCCGTAGTTTATTAGCACTCTCTGTGTTTGGAGGCTAACTCCAGTGTGTTGAGTTGAGACATCAGCAAGTGCTGGACCCGGAATGTCAGAAGCAGCAGGTAAAATTTCTTTGTTTGATAGCTTTAATGTCCTAGATACATGTTTCTTTGGGAAACTGGCTTGGTTGCATACTTTGATTTGGTGGTATGGTTGGGCAAGTGGTAAGAATAAGATATAACCAGTTTGGAACTTCACTAGTGTTTCTTCACATTCCTAATGAATTTAAACATACGCACTGACTTATGAAGATCAGACCCAAAAGATTAGGATAGCAGAGGACAATTAAGAGTTTCAAGAAGTAGAAACACGTTTCTCTTTTAAAGAAGAAACTGGAATTGGCACTGTTATTCTTAAGTTGGATGGTAAGACACAGGTGATGGTTTATTATTCTTTATATTGTTCTTGTTTACCTTAAATATGATACAATATATGTTTTAAATAAGTAAAACAAAAAGAATTGTTGGATATTTAGGCAATTCCAGAAAGAAGCTTGTTTACATAGGTGAAGGGGCAGTTGCAACTTGAGTTGGCCTTTGAAATTATAAAATGAAGAGACTAGTTTGACCAGGTATAGGTAAAAGTTGTTTACTTACTACACACTCTACAATCAGATTGAATATTAATGGAAGTTAGTGTTTTTCCCTGTATATAAGATGAGAAGTTTCCTAATTGATCTTGTTCAGAGGACCAATTTCTGGACAGAATTCAAACACATGCTGAGTCAGGCAATATAGAAAATCCTGCTGATCGTTAGTCATTTTAGTCCTGTAGAGACAGCACTCACCAAACTCTGAATTCAGCCTACCCAGGAGTATACTTTTCTCCCTATTTTTCTTATCCCTTTCTCTCAACTCTTCTTCCTGGTAATTGAGTCACTTTATTCAGGTAGAAAGATTAGGCCTATTTCCTGTAGGTTACTTTCGTGACCCTCTTTCTTTGTCCATGGGTGACCAACCTTCTTTCTGGAGTGGTTTTTTTCTCACCTTCTCTGCTTAACAAAATTGTATTCATACTGTAAGAACTCCTGCAAATTAGAACCCACTGCTGACTACCCTGCTACACTCGAGCCCCAGGCTAAAACACTCTTCAGTGTTCTTTTTTTGTAACACTGTTTTAGGATTGGTTTACTAATTAATTAAATGGTATGTTGTTGCTTTTCATTACCACATTGAGCTTCTTGAGGGTGCTTTTTAAGTGGGTTTTCTTCACAGAGCCTAATACATAGTAGATGATGGGTAAATGTTTATTGAATAAAATTAGTTCTCAAATGAAAATAAGCCCATGTGTAGTGATCTTCTATGCCCATAAGATGGCAGCAGAAGAATGTCTGTTGATCTACTTGAGTGTGAAGCTAGCAAAGACCGTTTTGTGTTTGGATGAGTTTGCCGATGAGCCTTTCTGTCCCATTCCATTTAAGTGTTTTAATATAGGGAATGCAGATATTTTTGGCACATGAAGGCCCTTTGTGCATTTTCACCATGGCACTTCTTCACACAAGAGCAACAGGTACAAGATATAAAGCTCCCTGAGTTGCAAGACAGGATACCTAGTTTACTCTCCAGCTAAGCCCACAATTTATGCCTTTTCAGGCAAGCCATTTAACTTCTCTTGTTCAGTTTCTTTTTTTTTTTTTTGAGACAGAGTCTCACTCTGTCACCCAGGCTGGAG
>NW_012123043.1:5200592-5202160 GCF_000951035.1 Colobus angolensis palliatus
TAGCCAGGATGGTCTTGATCTCCTGATCTCGTGATCCGCCCGTCTCGGCCTCCCAAAGTGCTGGGATTACAGGCTTGAGCCACCGCGCCCGGCTCTTGTTCAGTTTCTTAATCAGCTAATTGGTGGAGTTATAAGATCTATAGGGAATATTAGATTATAAAATAATAGCCTTCTAAGTCATCAGTGACTGTCTTAGTTATGTGCTCAATATTGTATTAAGAACTGTATCATAAAAAAGGGACATGCCCTAGGTGCTCTCATGATCCAAGACATCAAATGTACACATAGTAAGGCATGAATGTATATTAAGGAATAGTATATCCTTGAGAGCAAAATTATGTTTAGGTAGGTATATTAAGAGTTCAGAGAAGATAAATGGTATAGGATGGAGTAGCCAGAAGGGGCTTCATGGAGCCAGAGGAGATTGAGTTTGCCTTTAAGCATATGAAGGGTTTAAATGCTGTAAGAGAATTAATGTTTTTGGAAACTTACTATATGCTAAGTACCCTGCTAGATACATTTAACTTTTGTAACTTTGTCAGATAAGTAATATTCTTTTCTTAATACACATAAGAGAATGCATTAAGGCTCAGCTGGGTTAAGGAATCTGTCCACAGTCACAGAATTTGTAATGAAAAGCCAGAATTCAAAACCAGGTCTTTCGGACTTTGAGGCCCATGCTTCCAAGAAAATGTGTCCAAGGGGTCAGTCTTCATTGGATATTTGTATACCATGAGCTTGGCAATATAAGCACAATGGTTAGAATCTCTTCATATTTATTTGAAGGGAAGGTAGAACTTCTAGGAAATGAGTCTTTGTATAGGGAGATATCACTTCTGAAAGTGAAGCAAATTGAAAACTTGCTAGCCTCTCTGAAATCTAGATGGGAAATAGGGTTTTTTTTTGTTTTGAGAACCAAATGAGAGGTTGTCTTATGGGTCACCTGGCTGTCCAGGGTTGGCTGAGGTTGCTGAGTATAAGAAACATCTTTGGGAGAGCTCCAGAGCCTTGGGCAGGCATATTTCTATTTTAAGACGTATTTTTAAAAATGGAATTGGCTGACAGCAATTACCTGAGGGCTTGTTTCTGATTCTTCTTTAAATTAAACAGTGATTTTTCTTCCTCTTCCTCAGAGTCTCTTAGATAATACTGGATAGTATACTGACCTAGCTTTTAAATTTATTTTTTCTAAGGAAATCTAGTCTTCTAACCTGATAAAGGGAACCTAGAGTATGATTCAGAATCCTTGCCCAGTTGTGCTGAAAATGGCTTATTGATCATTGACGTGTAAATAAAATGTAGTAATAGCTCAAGAATCCTTTGAGAACTAAATTTCTTTATAATGAAACTGACAGTGTTTAATAGAACACTTAGCATACAAAATTCATAAACATTAGGAAGCAAAACTGCAAGCTTAGCTCTATCTATGACAAAAATACACCTGCACAATGATTTTATTTGTCCTTGACAGTTGCTTGTTTTTCCATCATAATAGAATTCACCTTTGACCCTGCACTGCTCTCTAGGGTTACCATATCTCACTCTTCCCTTCACTGTTGGTCTTGAAA
>NW_012123043.1:5203680-5213498 GCF_000951035.1 Colobus angolensis palliatus
CTCCCAAATTGCTGGGATTACAGGTGTGAGCCACCGCACCTGGCCCAGCTCAGACTTCTTTGCAGAAGTTCATTATACTACATGTAAAGGACTTACTTAGGACAGTGCCTGACTTCATGTAGGCACTCCGTAACAATAGCCATTTCTGGCTGTTACTTTATCTCCTTATTTCTTATTTCCTTTTCCCTTTATTTATCTATTTAAAGTATTATTATAGGCATGTATTTCTGTAAGGGTTCTCAAGTCCTCTTTAGAAAGAGAGAATAAGCAAACAGGTAAACCAAATCTTTCTTCCCTCTAGCCTTAAAAAGGCAAGAGAAAGTCTCTGTTCTCACTTTCTTTTAGAAATCTCTTTGCTAATGGTCTTACATGTCACCCAACTGAGAACTTGGAAATCACACTAGAAGGCTTTTCATTCTTTACTTCTCATATTTAGTCTGTCACCAAGTCCTGTCTTTCATTCTCCTTCAGAATCCTTCAATTCCATCCTCTCTTCTCTCTGTTAACTCAGGCCCTCCTAACTGGGACCCTTGGCCTTCCTCTCCCCTGCCCCACCCCACCATTCCACCATCTACAGTGCAGCATTAGTGATCTTTCTAATATGCAAATCTTATCCAGTCACGCTCTCCTGCTTAAAATCTGAGAATGGTCCTGCAAGCAATGTTGTCCTCCCTTGTTTTCTAGGAAGTCTCTTATTCTCTTTAGATTCTGCCCAGATCACCCCCCTGCAGCATTTTATTCCTGATACTCCTCAGATTTCCTCTCCAGAGCTATCTCTTTGTGGCATTTTTTGGTCTTAAATTTTAATTATCAGCACTTAATATGTCCAACTCCCTTACGAGATCTTGCTTCAGAACAGACATTCATTTTCATATGTAGTTTCTGGAACAGGTAAAGAAGTGGTGACTGGGCACGGTGGTTCATGCCTGTAATCCCAGCACTTTGGGAGGCTGAGGCAGGTGGATCACCTGAGGTCAGGAGTACGAGACTAGCCTGGCCAACATGGTTAAACCCCATCTCTACTAAAAGTACAAAAAATTAGCCAAGCATGGTGGTGCTCACCTGTAGTCCTAGCTACTTGGGAGGCTGAGTCATTTGAAGCCAGGAGGCGGAGGTTGCAGTGAGCTGAAATCGCACCACTGCACTCCAGCCTGGGTGACAGAGCAAGACTCTGTCTCAGAAAAAAGAAAAGAAAGGTAAAGTGGGAAAATGGTTGAATAGAATGAACAAAATAAGTGCATGAACCAATACACTATTGACCAGACTTTTAAAATGGTAAATAAATATGTAGGAAATTAGGGTCAACCCTAAAACAAAACTGAGTAGCTCAGATTCTGAGTTTTATCCATAACATTAATTCAGTTCAATAATTGTTTTAGAGTACCTAATAAAGAGTAGGCACAATGCTAAATTTTAATGATGTAATGATAAAGAGTAGTCCTTACCTTCCTAGAACTTCGAGAATGGTGGTTAGTTGTGGGTAGAATAGCACTTTTTTTGTTTTAATCTACAGTTTAGTATAGTGGCCAACATCTGACTTAATGAGCTAAGGCAGTTGTTGGTTTACATATTACTTTCTAGTGTGAGAAAAAGTCAATGTGTTTCTTCAACAGTGAGTTTTAAAAATAACTATTGGGTACTAGGCTTAGTACCTTATTGTAGAAATACAATAATCTGTACAACAGACTCTGTGATATGAGTTTACCTGTGTAACAAACCTGCAGCACATGTACCCCTGAACCTAAAATAAAAGTTAAAAAAAATTTTCCTTAGGCTAAGACTGGGGTGACTACTGAGTAGCATGAGTGAGGTTTGGAGGGTGACAGAATTGTTCTGTATCTTGATTATGGTGGTGGTTATGAGACTTTATGCCTTTCTCAAAACTCACAGACCTATATGCTAAAAAGGGCAAATTTTACCATATGTAGACTTACCTCAGGAGTCTTTTTTTTTTTTCAAAAAAGAAAAAAAAAATATGCCACTGAGTCTTAAAGGAATTTGATTCATCTGCAAAGTAGGGTAATTGGAAAGTGAAAATAATAGACTTATTTTAGAGGCTTTCTCTGAAGATAAATCTAATTTAGGTCTATTAGGGAGTTCTTTCTTTCTAGATCCTTTCCTTCATAATCTGAGCTAATGGGAAGTTCAGAAATCCCTGAAATTGCTAGCCAAATTTTGTGTATACGTAAGTGTTTTTTTAGGGGTAGGAGATTACATTTCTTATCTGATTGTTAAAGATGGGTTAGATTTCAATAAAGGTTAAGAACCGCAGGTCTAAGAGCTTTTCTGCTTCCCCAGTTACCCCCTTTTTCCCTACTGGAGGCCATCCTAGTGATTACAGGAGCTGGAGACCAATTTCTAGGAGTTGGTGAGAGTAGAAGAGTCTGTGAATCTACTGGTCGTAATACAGAGAGTCCATGTATGCTAACACAGGCCTTTTCCTGATTGCCTACTTACACAAGTTAGAACTCCTTTTTCTACCACTTCTGACCTCTTTTCTCTCTCTTTGCCCCCTATGGCTGACCAGTTGTTTTCTGGCATGTTTAACTTCCTTTAGTATTTAGCATATACTGAGGAGTACCTGTGCTTTCTGTATCACTATCAATTATGGTAATAAAAAAAGTGTGAAATACAAATACATCTCTTTTATGTATATCTTACTGTTTGGAACAGTCCTTTAAATATTAACAGTCCTTAAAACACTTTTCAAAGTTAAAAGTTTCTAACCTTAACTTTTAAAAAAATTACAAAATTTTCCACAATAACTGTATTTTAAATAGAAAATAAAAATTGCACACGTTCTCACCATCAGCAGTATCACTGCTAACTTCTTTATATATTTTATTTATTTTGAGATCATGCTGTATACAGTTTTTTCTTTTAAAAAATTATTGGCCAGGTGTGGTGGCTTATGCCTATAATACTAACACTTTGGGAGGCAGAGGTGGGAGGATCACTTGCACTCAGGAGTTCGGGACCAGCGTGGGCAACATAGTGAGACATCATCTCTATAGAGAATTATAAAGAAAAAAAAACTAGCCAGGCATGGTAGCCTGTGCCTGTAATCCCAGCTACTCAAGTGACTGATATGGGAGGATCACTTGAGCCCAGGAGGTCGAGGCTGTAGTGAGCTATGATCGTGCCAGCTGTACTCCAGCCTGGGTGACAGAGCAAGACCTCATCTCAAAAAACAACAAAAAATGAAAACAAAAAGTTATTAAATATTACAAACACCCAATCTATCCATCTTCTGGTCTGATCAAATCCCAATATTTTGCCATATTTGCTTCCATTATTAAGAATAAAATATAGTTAAGCCCCTGTGTATATCTCCTCAGTGTCATCCTTTGACTCTCTCCCTAAAATTAATCACTATCCTGAATTTGCTATTGATCATTCTCAAATTTTTATCACTATCATTCATTTGCATACTTATATAATCTTTTACATATTTTAATACTTTATATAAATGGTATAATCAGCACACATCATTCTGAAACTTGCTCTTGTCACTTAGCATTCTGTTTGTTCATTCTAAATGCTTATTTTAATCCATTGTATAATTATACCACAGTTTGTTTTTTTCCTGTGCTGATGGACATTTAGGTATTTAGGTCTTTTTTTTTTTCTTCCCCTAATACTAATGATGCTGCTGTTTATATTCTTGTTCATGTTTCTTGACACAAACATGCAAGAGTTTCTCAACAGTATTTATTTCCAAATGGAATTTCTGGGTCTATAGGATAAGTGCATCTTCACTGGAACCCGATTGCTCTCCTGTTTACTCTCACCAGCAATGTACCTGATTTTCTAATTCTTTACAGCTAGGTTAGACTTGAAATTTTTTTTTTTTTTTTACTGCTGCTTTTTTGGTAATCTAAGGAAGATAAAATCATTTCTCATTTTAATTTGCATTTTGTTTTTATTACTAGTGAAACAACATTTTCTCTTATATTTATATGCTTTTCTGGTTTCCTTTTTTGTGAATTTCCTGATTATCTATTTTGTTAATTTTGTTGTTGTCATTAGGTTGGTTCTTTTTTAAAAAAAGGATAAAAGTTTTTTTATATCTTCCAGATATGAATATTTTGGAACTTATGTATATGTAGTACTTTTTAGTTTGTCTTTTAATGTCTATAACATTTTATCACATGAATGTTCTTTAATTTATTTAACCATTCCCCTTATTGTTTGATATATATGTTATTTCCATATACATTTTGTGTGTTTAATTTCTTGGGCTATCTTGTTAAAGAAAAATAAGTGATGGTGCTGAATTTGTCTTGGTCTACTTTGCAGTAAATGATAAATATTTGAGACAGTTGGCCTGGTACAGCTGATATGTATGAAATAAAGCAGCACTCACTGGCCTTGTTGGTGCTTGAATCTGCCATTCTTACCATCAGTAACACTTGTTCTGACCAGGAACTAACTGTAGACTAACCTACATAAGTAAAACATTGTTATTGTGAAAGTGGCTTTGGCACTTGAGGCTGACGTGTTTTTAATGAAACAAATATTCAGATGGAAAAGAATTAAAGATGATATAGTAGTTATCTAAGGTAGGTCACAGAAACACCAGACTCACACTTTCTCTAAAGCAAAAGGACTTCTCTGAGCCATAGCTTGGTGATATATAACTTAGAGTCTAGAGCAAGGATCAGCAAACATTTTTTGCAAAGGACCAGATAGTAAATATTTTAGACTTTTCAAGCCACATAGCTTCTGTTGCTGCTGCTCCCTTCTGCTGGCATAGCACAGTAAGCAGTAGTCATACAGCCTTGCCCATTCATTTATGTGTTGTCTATAACTGCTTTGGCCTCACAACAGAGCTGTTGAGTAGGCCTGCAAAACCTAAAAGATTTACTGTTTGACCCTTTACAGACAAAATTTGCTGACTTCAACCCCTGCAAACTCAGCACTCTTGACATTTGGGGCCAGTTAATTATAGGTCTTGATTCAAGAAATGCTTAGTTTGGCTGAGGGAAATTCTTTCTTAAAAAATTCTTAATGGAATTGTAGCTTTGATTCCTTGGTTAAACGTCAGCTCTGATCTCAGTGTTAAATTAGAGAGGCCAAAAATGACACATGAGCATTTGAATGCAGTTGTCCTAAACTGTGAAATCAGATCATATTTTGATATGTGACACATATTAGATCTAGAAATCTTCCTGATCTGTAGCTAGCTTATCAAATTGAGTGGTATGTACACTCTTTCTCTATCTAGGTTTAACCCATTTATAGCAGATATGAAATTTGTTCCTGCATTTCTGTGTGTCAGGTGTTCCTTTTTTATCTGTCTCTTCACAGCTGTTGGCATTTGCCAGCTGGCTATGCCTGATCCTCAAGTGAGGGAGTATTTACAGCTCACTTGGATGGATGCAGCAACTAGGGTAGCTCAAGGGCAGATGAAATAGGATCCAGAATGAGAATGCTGCATCTCTCTTTGCTCTGTCTTCTTTCACATGAGGAAGAATTTCTCTTTCTCCCCTCCCTGTCAGATGAGAAGTAGTATTGATTGGTTTGGTACAGTGTATAAAACATGCATCTAATGGAATGTTATTTTGGGAACTATTAGCAGCATTGGCTCTGCCGAGGCCCAAGATTTTGCCTTCTTTCCGTTTTCTCCTCCCCTTCCTTCTCCTCCTCCTTAGTAGCAGCTCCTTAGCAAATTACAAGCTTTGCCTCTGGCTTGCTGTATAGCAGTGGCAGTGCAAGCCTTTTCCAGTTTCCAAGGGAGACCGGGTGCTGAGACTGCAGTCTTTCCCAGCAGCCACTTACCTTTCTTGCTATTCGTTTCCACGCGTCTCTTGACCTTCGTTCTGCTATGCAGGCCTGCTCGAGGAGGTAACAGCCTGTTTTCTTGGAGCTCTCTTTGTCAAAGGGGACAGAGGGAAAGTAGGGTGGTACAGGGTAAGGCATACAGAGACAGCAGAGTATAAATGCTGCAATTGGGAAAAAGTAGCTCTAAAGTGTGCTATATCTGTGAGCTTGTTCCTATTTGCTGTATCTATAGAACTGTTTGTAAAGGTGGGAACCCCAACACTATATCGTACTACTTAAAGTACCACATATAAAAATGTGAGATTACTGTAATACTGCCTCCAGGAAGCATAGGAGAAAAATGAGAACTTTGAGAAGAAAATGGAATCAATTGCTTTTAAACTTAGCTGACTAACAAATTGCTTTTCTTTTTTTTTTTGGGAGACAGAGTCCCACTCTGTCGCCCAAGCTGGAGTGCAGTAGCGCGATCTCACTGCAACCTCTGCCTCCCAGGTTCAAGTGATTCTCATGCCTCAACCTCCCCAGTAGCTAGGATTACAGGTGTAGGCCACTATGCAATTTTTTCTATTTTTAGTAAAGACAGAGTTTCACTGTGTTGGCCAGGATGATCTCGAACTCCTGGTCTCTGGTAATCCGTCCACCTCGGCCTCCTAAAATGCTGGAATTATAGGCATGAGCCACTGCGCCCAGCCACAAATTGCATTCTTGATGAAATTTTGTTAAGTTTATGTTTTATGAGTTGGATCTGGTTTTCAGGTTTGAGGAGAGGGCTTGGTAATATTGTCTTTTAATCGGGTTATTGGGGCTTCTAGAGCTGTGATGTGTAGTATGGTATCAGTAGCCATGTGTGGCTACTCAAATTTAAATAATTAAAATTAAATTTAAAATTTAGTTCCTCTTTTAAGTGCTCAGTGACCACTTGTGACTAGTGGCAACCATATTGGGCTGTGCAGGTATACAACATTTCCATTATCACACAAAGTTCTGTTGGATAGTACTAAAGAAGGTAACCTATGAAATATAAGAAATTTAGTATTTGGCCAGACTGAGGAATAGACATTTTAGTGAGGAGACTTAGAGGCTGTTTGTTCAGAATCAGCATAAATATGGATTCACCATGGTTTAAAGCTAAATGAGGTCTTTAAAATTTTAGATTTACCCCTTTATTTTACAGATGAAGAAACTAGAGTTCCAAGAGATTAAGTGATTCTCTTAAGATCAAACAAGTAATTAACGACAGAGCTAAAACTAGAACCCAGGTGCCTGTTCTTTCTATTGTACCATAGTGTAGCCTCCCCTTCGCAATTAGGAACAGCAAGGAAAATTTGAACTAAAATTTACCTCATAGGGTCCTAGCAACTGTAGAGTCAACTGCATCCTCCAAAGAAGAATTTATCGCTAATATTTTTAACGTTTGTAGTTTGTTCATGGCAGTCTTATAGCATGTTGATGGAAATTTCTAGAAATGTAAAAATCATACGTTCCCAAGAATGGAGTGTTGATTATGACAGACTTTTGGGAAATGTCAGAGGATGCTAGGAGAAGTTTACTGCAAGACATTGTTATCCATTAGTTCCCGATATTGCAGGATTTGGAAGAAGAAATGTCTTACTACATAAATCTATATAGCTAGAATACCATGGTACTGAGTGGAGGAAACAGTGTTCATTGTGGTGCAATATAAGAAAAGCTATACCCAAAGAAGGAGAACATGGTTAAAATCCCTTTAGGTATATAACATTGTTACCTTGGGTGTTTTAGCATCTCCTTAGGCCTTTATTGACTCGTCTGTAAAATAGGAATACATTTTTTGTGTCTACCTGAAATCTTAAAATTAGATCAAATGACGTCTTGAAGTCACAAAGTCTGTAGGCATAGGTCTGTGATTCCCATTATCTCCCTAAGTCTCCCCCCCTGCCCCCGCCCCCAGTAGCTATCCATATATACTTCCATGTTGATATCAAAGAAGGTTTTTTTGGGATCTCTGAAAAACTTTTGTTGATGTAATCTTATATTAATACACACATATTGGCTGTGCATGGTGGCTCATGCCTGTAATCGTAGCGCTTTGAGAGGCTGAGCCGGGCAGATCACCTGAGGTCAGGAGTTCAAGACCAGTCTCGCCAACATGGTGAAACTCCGTCTTCTCTACTAAAAAATGCGAAAATTAGCTGAGTATGGTGGCATGCGCCTGTAGTCCCAGCTACTAGGGAGGCTGAAGTGGGAGGATTGCTTGAACCCAGGAGGTGGAGGTTGCGTTGAGCCTGAGATCATGCCATTGCACTCCAGCTTGGGCAACAGAGTGAGACTCTGTCTCCAAAAAAAAAAGGATATAGTTCAATGAATGATAAACTATCTTGTAAGACCATTAGATATTCTGTAATTAATGACCACAGCATCCTTAGTGGTCGGTATTAGACATATACTATAAAATATTTATATAGTATGTCTTTAACAATGTTTTTATATATTATAAGCTATATAATATATAAATATAGTAAATTTGTGTGGTTGAGCTGTGGTGGCTTACCCTGTAATCCCATCACTTTGGGAGGCTGAGGCAGGGGGATCACTTGAGGTCAGGAGTTTGACATCAGCCTGGCCAACATGGCGGAAACCCCATCTCTACTAAAAATACCAAAATTATCTGGGCCTGGTGGCACATGCCTGTAGTCCCAGCTACTCGGGAGGCTGAGGCAGGTGAATCACTTGAACCTGGGAGGCAGAGGTTGCAGTGAGCTGAGATCATGCCGTTGCACTCCACCCTGGGCGACATAGCAAGACTCTGTCTCAAAAAAAAAAATTTTTTTTTAAATAAGATATATACTATAAGAGACATCTATAAAAGCTATATACTCAACTTAGTTCTGTTCGTGTTTGGAGTGAACATATTTAAATACCATTATCTCCTCAACAGATTTGAGGTATAGAACTCTAAAGCTACTTCAAAACCCAATTTCCTTCTGGATTCCAGACAGAATTTGTTATCATTCTAGAGAAAGCAGCGTTGTTCTCTCCTTGGAAATTACGGTTATTTCTTTTTTTTTTTTTTTTTTTTGAGGCGGAGTCTGGCTCTGTCGCCCGGGCTGGAGTGCAGTGGCCGGATCTCAGCTCACTGCAAGCTCCGCCTCCCGGGTTTACGCCATTCTCCTGCCTCAGCCTCCCGAGTAGCTGGGACTACAGGCGCCCGCCACCTCGCCCGGCTAGTTTTTGTATTTTTAGTAGAGACGGGGTTTCACCGTGTTAGCCAGGATGGTCTCGATCTCCTGACCTCGTGATCCGCCCGTCTCGGCCTCCCAAAGTGCTGGGATTACAGGCTTGAGCCACCGCGCCCGGCTGGTTATTTCTTTTTCATTCTTCTACTTGGAGTAGTTTTATTTTGCTTAGATAACCCTATGAACCTTCATGGAGAATATTTCAAGAGAATTAAGACCTCTTCCAAATGAGTTAGCCATACCTGGTACAAATAATTAAGGGGAACTCTTTGATTAAGATGTGATGAATATTGTAGCACACCTATCCTTTCTTTATTTTCCAAGTTGTTACTGATGAGCTTTTAATATGACAATGAAAATAATGTAGTAGTAAGAGTGTTGGTAGTGATGATAGTAGTTCTGGTCATGGTAGTAGCAGCAAACGTGTGCCAGGTTCTATTCTAAGTGCCTTACATGGGTTTGCATTTAATCTTCACAATTCTATTAATGTATCTGTGTATATCTATTACAACTGCTCACATCTTCATTGTATAAGAAACTTAGGTGTAGAGTGCTTAAATAATTTATCCACAGTCACCTACCAAATATGTTGAGAAGCCATGGTAGAAATAGGCAGTATGATTTTTATGCCAGGGTACTTAATCACTACACTATACCTGTCAAAAGGTGGTTTAGGTCTTTTATTATTATTTATTGTGACTTTTAAAATATTCACTGATGATTTGCTGGATGTTTTGTACAACTTCCTTTTTCTCTTTTTTTTTTTTTTTTTTTTTTAGACAGGCTCGCACTCTGTCACCCTGGGTTAGAGTGCAGTGG
>NW_012123043.1:5213696-5250596 GCF_000951035.1 Colobus angolensis palliatus
CCTGCAGGATGAAAATCTGCTTCTAAACAATCCCCTGGTGATTCATGTACACTTTAAGGAATTTGGGTGTCATCCTTGCTTTTTTTGAGACAGGCTCGCACTCTGTCACCCTGGGTTAGAGTGCAGTGGTGTAATCATGGCTTACTGCAGCCTTGACTTCCTGGGCTCAAGCAATTCTCCCAGAATAACTTCTTGAGACAGAATTTGCCCATTTATAGTGTGTGAAGGAGCAGTATAAACTCTGGAGGCAAAATACAAAGTATATCTGTGAAGTCATGCTTAATTCTCTGTAATCAATTATTTGAATGCCACTGATGGTGTAATCTCAATATCATAACAAATACAAATAAAAATTATTCCTGTCCTCTAGGAAACATAGTAGGTAGAGATGGTAATAAAAGGACTTTGGCATCTGAATTCCTTCCCATGCTACTAGACTGCGAGTGTTAGCCTAGTTTTATCTGGATGCCAGAAGGTGAGGGGACAGATGAGAAGCCATGGCTTCCATTATTTTTATTTCTGTTTTGTGAGACTATATCTGTCTTTGCATGGCAATGAAGAATCCTGTAGCATTCAGATTCATGGATGGCTGCAATGCTTCTCAGAAAAATCAAGGAGTGTGGAGTGTGGGCTTGCTCTACATAGGGGTCAGCAATATTTTTCTACAAAGGGCCAAACAGTGATTATTTTGGCCTTTGCAGGCCATGTTGTCTCTGTTGCAGTTACTAAACTCTGCTCTGTGATTCCAATAAAACTTTATTTACAAAAATGTTGCAGGCCAGATTTGGCCCAAGATCATAGTTTGCTGACCACTGGTCTAGATTTTAGAAAGTGTTACAGAAGGACCTAGTCTCTACTGAAAACGTAGTATGTCCTCAACGTAGTTATAAGTTAGGCACATTACTTCCGTGATCCTTGGAATGTCCATCTGAGATAAAGAAAAATTAATGAAAATGTTCCTTCAAAAACATTTACAGTTCAAGTACTGGAATTTATGGGTTTTGTTTTTATATATTTTTTCTTAAATAGTAAACTCTCATATATTGACATAGGTTACAGAATAATATGTGTGATATTCATAGTATATAGTTTTTTATAGTTTTATAGTTTATGAAAAACTATATATAGTTTGTATAGTATATACATACAATCTGGACTTATATGCAGTAAAATAAAAATGGGATTATCTCCATGTGGTAGAATTTTAGTTGATTTTTGTTTTCATATTTTTGTCTATTTGTTCCCCCTGGGAAAAAGTGTGATTTCACATGTGTGATTTCAAATATTTAAGATTCCAAGTCAGGTAAAATCCTCCTGATCTTACCTACCAGGTTTTTACGGGATATTTCTCTCATTCAAAAAAAACTCTTTAGAGTAGGCAGTAGGATAAGGGAGTTTGAACCCTTTTTCTTTCACTGTGCCTTCTATCCTGTATGCAAAGAAGAGATAAAGGTCAAGAATTCAGTATAATAGTGATACTGTATGTTTTACAGGTAGTAATAACATGTGAGTAGGTTTGCTGGTAATCCAGACAGAACTTCATGGGAAGTTAGTTCTCACCAATTCCAATATCTGGACTACAGCTTTAGTTTTGGGACTTAATTTTTTTGGTTCACTCAGAGGAGAGGAATTTACTAAGGAAATACTCAAACCTACTTAAACTATAGTATATTAACACATGTATTGGAATTCCAATTTACTAATTTATATTGAGGGAAAAAATATGAGTATTAAAAACATTGCCTGGTTGGGGACTTCTGCTTCAGTCTGTGGCATATTTTGTTTTATGTAAAATCTGCCACTGAGAATAACTTGAAAAAACTGGATAAATATAAGAAAAAAGTTTTTGAAGGTACTTGAGAGTTATGAAGCAAGTGAGAACTTGAGAGATCAAGATCCTGGAGAGAAGGAAATTTTAAAAGGGTAAACCCAACATTTGGCTCTACTTTTCCCCTTGAGGTATTTGCTGATTAGTAAAGCAGTGGCTATAAACCTGAGAAACTGAACAAGATTTTGGTAATCTCATGGGACTTGGGGAACGATCGGAGTTCAGAAAGAGAGCCCAGCAGATACCCCAGACTTTGACTTAGAACTACTGAAGGGCTACATTCTAAGGGCTTACCAGAAATAGACCAGCCCTTGAAAAGACTGAAGCCTAGCTTCCAATCAGCTGAGTCTCAAAGTGGATTAAGGTACCTCGCCTTAGTCTCCTGGTTCTTAAAGTGTGGTCCCCAGACCAGCAGTATCATCTGAACTAATTAGAAATGCAAATTCTCAGACCCCTACACCAGACCTGCTTAATCAGGACCTCTGGTGGTGTGGTACTCAGCAATTTGTATTGCATAAGCCCTCAAAGTGATTCTGATACAAGTGAAAGTTTAAGAACCACTTCCTTAGCCTCACTGCCAGGGGGAAAGAATATCCTCTCTGAAGGGTAGCAACAACAGAGTCATGAGTTATCACTCACTACTTTTTTTTTTTATTAAATATGCCTGATGTTAATTTAAAAATTAGCATACATACCAAGAAATAAGAGTTAACAAAAGACCAAAAGAAAAATAGAGAATAGGAACAGGTCCAGATACTGATATTATCAGACATGGCCTTTAAAATAATTGTGATTAATATGTTCCAGAAAATAGATAAGAAGTGGAGATTTTCACCAGAGAATTGCAATCTATTAAAAACAATCAACTGGAAAGTCTAGAAACAAAAAATCACTGAAATCAAGAAACTCAGTTGGTGAGTTTGCAGTAGTAGACCAGCTAAAGAAATGATTAGTGAACTGAAAGACTGGACAGTAGGAAATATCTAGAATGAAGCACAGAGAGATAAAAAGATAGAAAATACAGAAAAAGCATGATAAATCAGTAGAACATGGCCAGTAAGCTCTAACATAAATGTTTGGAGTCCTAAGAGAAGACAGGAATTAGCTTCATTTTTCACAGAACACCGTTTTTACTTCAAAGCGTTACTGATGATCAAACAATGGTTATTCACACCTGAGTAATTTGGCAGACATTTTCTTGAAAATAAAGTCAACCGGTTAAGTATTTGTTGCCAATTAAAAATTTAAACTTTCAAGCAGAAATTAGAATTTTAGAAAACTTATATGCCACAATGAATAATATTATTGACAGCTTCCCAATATTTGAAGACTGTTCTAAGATCAAAGGTGATACTAAATAATTTATTTTTACTATTATTATATAATGTAGTATGTCAATATTGGGAAGATCTGCTTAATACAGCAATATTTTACAAATGCACCAATATTTTACAAATGACTAATGAAGATATGTTACAAAATCATGCATGACTAAGAAGATTCTTTGAAAGTACAGGTAGACCAAAGGATTTCAATGTAACAGAATATGAAAAATCTATTAATATGTTTTAGAGCAGTGTTCCCCAACCTTTTTGGCACCAGGGACTGGTTTCATGGAAGACAATTTTTCCACAGACTGGTGAAGGTGTTGGGTGTCGGGGATGGGGATGTTTTGGGGACAAAACTGTTCTGCTGCAGATCATCAGGCATTAGTTAGATTCTCATAAGGCATGCACAACCTAGATTCCTGGCATGGGCAGCTCACAATAGGGTTCACGTCCCTGTGAGAATCTAATGCCACGGCTGATCTGACAGGGGGCAGAGCTCAGGCATTAATGCTCACTCGCTCACCTCCTGCTGTACGGCGTGGTTCCTAACAGACCACAGATCGGTACTGGTCTGCAGCCCGGGGGTTGGGGACCCCTGTTTTATAGTACATATTGTAACTAACCACCACTTGTGTTGGTGTATCATCAAAGAAAAATATCTCTCAATTATCTGAGAAAGCTATCACAATACTGCTCGCTTTTCCAACTATGTATTTGTGCAAGACTAGATATTCTTTATATATTTTAGCCAAAACAATATATTGACTGCATAAGCAGATAACAGGATCCCACTGTCTTCTATTAAGCCAACATTGAAGAAATTTATAAAAATGTAAAACAATGCCACTCTTATAATTTTTTGTTTTGGAAGATATAGTTGTTTTAATAAAAAATAATATTGATGTTAAAATGTATTAGGGCTATTATTTTCATTTTTATTTTTAAATTTATTTGACATATAACTACATATTTATGGAGGTACAGTTTGATGTTTTGATACATAGCTATGTTGTATAATGATCTAATCAGAGTAGTTAATATATTCATCATCCATGCATTTGTCATTTTCTCGTGGTAAGAACATTCAAAAGCATCTATTTTACCTATTTTGTAATATACAATATTTTGCTGTTAACCATAGTCACCTTACTGTGCAATAGAACGTCAGAATTTATTCCTCCTAATTATAACTTTGAACCATGAACCAACCTCTCCCCATCCTTCTCTCACCTCTTCCCTCCCCAGTCTCTGGTAACCACTGTTCTACTCTGATTTTATGATATCAACTCCCCCCACCTTTTTTTAGATTACACATATTAGTGAGATCATGCGGTATTTTTTTTTCTGTGTCTGGCTTATTTCACTTAACCTGATATTCTCCAGATTCATCCATGTTGTTGCAAATGACAAAATTTTATTCTTTTTTCTTAATGGATGGATACTGTTCCATTCTGGATATACACATTTTCTTTACCCATTCTTCCATTTTTGAGGACTCAATTCCATATTTTTGTTAATGTAAATAGTGCTGCCGTAAATATGGTTGTGCAGATAACTCTTCAATATACTAATTTCCTTTCCTTTGGATGTATACACAGTAGCAGGATTGTTGAATCATATGGTAGTTCTATTTTTAAGTTTTAAAGGAACCTCCATACTGTTTTCCACAATGGCTGTACTAGCTTACAGTCCCACCAACTTGTGTAAGTGTTCGCTTTTCTTCACATCCCTGCCAAAACTGGTTTTCTTTTGTCTTTTTGATAATAGTCATTCCAAGTGGTGTGAAATGGTACCTCATTGTGGTTTTGATTTTCATTTCCCTGATGGTTTGTGATGTTGACCATTTTTTCTTATACTCATTAGCCATTTGTATGACTTCTTTTGAGAAGTAAATGTCTATTAAGATCTTTTGCCCATTTTTAAAATCAGGTTTTTGTTTTTTTGTTTTGTTTGCTGCTGAGTTCCTTATATATTCTGGATATTAACTCCTTGTCAGATGTATAGTTTGCAAATTTTCTTTTCCATCCTTTAGGTTATCTGTTTACTCTGTTTAATACTTTCCTTTGCTATGCAAAAGGTTTTTAGTTTGTTGCAATCTCATTTATCTATTTTTGCTTTTGTTTCCTATGCTTTTGAGGTCTTATTTAAAATATCCTAGTTTAGCCCAATGTCATGAAGCATTTCTCCTATGTTATCTTCTAGTAGTTCCATAGTTTCGGGTTTCCATGTTAAGTCTTTAATTTACTTTGAATTGATTCCTGTATGTGGTGAGAGGTAGGTATTTAGTCTCATTCTTCTGCATGTGGATGTTCCACTTTCCCAGCAGCATTTATTGAAGAAACAGTTTCTCCCCTAATGTGTGTTCTTGGCACCTTTGTCAAAAATCAGTTGACTTTAGGTATGTGAATTTATTTCTGGGCTTCCTATTCTGTTCCATTGGTCTATGTGTCTGTTTTTATGCCAGTAGCATTCTGTTTTTGTTATTATACATTTGTAGTATATTTTTAAGTCATGCAGTGTGATGCCTCCAGCTTTCCACTCAGAATTGCTTTGGCTATTCATTTTTTTTCTGGTTTCATATGAATTTTAGGATTTTGTTTTATTTTTATGAAGACACCATTTGTGTGTGTGTGTGTGTGTGTGTGTTTTATGGAGTCTTGCTCTGTCGCCCAGGCCAGAATGCAGTGGTGCAATCTTGGCTAAGATGTTAACAAGAAATTACAAAAGATAGAGAATGAGAAAGATAAACCTATAGAAGAGCTTCTAAGAGAAGTCCAAAAAGTATATGTAAAAAGAGAGAAGGACTGACAGAGGGAACAGAAGAAGTCTATGCCCAAAATCCCAGTGAGTAGTTTGGCAGGAACTACGGTTACAGAACAGATGACTCAGGATGACTCAGGTCAGAGCAGGTGATCAGGGGTGACTCAGGACAGAGCAGATGATAGAGGCTAGGAGGGGATTGTTTACTGAAGCTAGAGGCAAGAGGGCAGAGAGAACCAGGAAGTTAAGCTTTAAAATGGAGAACAGAGAATAAGAGAGCTGAATATACTGACATACTGATTCTTTGAAGAGAAACTTGGAGTTCACTATATTTAACACCTACTGTTATTGTATTGCAGTCTATCTCTCCCTTTACCTGTAATAATACTTGGTTTGTATATCTGGGCATACTGATCTTGGATGGGTGGATGTATTTATAGTTTTTATATCCTCTTGTTTAATTATACCCTTTATCAATGTCTAATGACCTTCTTTGTCTTCTTTTACAGTTTTTGACTTAAAGTCTATTTTATCTGACATGGTTACTCCTGCTCACTTGGTTTCCATTTGCATGGAATATCTTTTTCCCTCCCTTCACTTTTAGTCTATGTTTGTCTTTAATGGTTAGGTGAGTCTGTTGTAGGCGGTATGTAGTTGGGTCTTGTTTTTAATCCATTCAGCCACTCTGTATCTTTTAACTGGATAATTTAATCCATTTATATTTAAGGTTATTATTGATACAGAAGGTCTTACTCCTGCCATTTTGTTAATTTTTTTCTGGTGGTTTTATAGATCCTTCATTCCTTTCTTCCTCTTTTATTTATTTCTGTGGTTTGGTGGTTTTCTGTGGTGCTGAGCTTTGTTTCCTTTCTCTTTCTTGTTTGTACCTCTGTGGTAATTTCTTTCTTTGTGGCTACCATGGGGCTAACATTAAAAGTCTTATAATAGAATGTTTTAAGCTGATAGCAACTTAACTTTGGTTGCATTAAAATACTCTCGACTTCTCTCTTTTGTTGCTGTAATTTACTTTTTTACCTGTGATTGTGTTCCTTAGCTACTAATTGTAACTGTCATGGGTTTTGACAATTTTGACTTTAAACCTTCGTACTAGAGGACTGAGAGACTTACATAGCACCATTACATCACTGGGCTAGTCTGAATTTGATTTATAAATTTACCTCTATTGGTGAGTTTTATACTTTCACATCTTTTCATGAAAGTAATTATAATCTTTTGTTTCCAGTTATACCATTCTCTTAAATATTTCTTGTAAGGCTAGTCTAGTGGTGATGGATTTTTCTCAGCTTTTGCTTGTCTGGGAAGCTCTTTATTTTTCCTTCATTGGTGGATGATAGCTCTGCTGGATATAGGATTCTTGGCTAAGAGGTTAGGGTTTTTTCCCGAAAAACTTTGAATATATCATCTCATTCTCTCCTGGCCTACAAGGTTTCTCCTGAGAAACCCAGGGGGACAGGGCTGCTGCTTGACCAACTATCAGGCCAAGCATGGGTAGAGCAAGGCCACACAACCTTGCAGTGGTCTGTCTTTGGGGCAGGGCTGCTGCTAGACTGGCTGTCAGGCACAGTGATGTGTGGCCACAGAAGGATTGGGTGGTTCTGCAGTGGTCTGAGGGGTGGAACCACTGTAGGACTGGTTGTTGGACTGGATATGGGTGTGCATGAGTTCAGCTGTCCAGCTAGCTGTGCAGTGCAGGTATGTACTGGTGAGGCGACGGGCCAGCAGTTAGGCAATTTCACCCCTGTGCAGGTTTGGCTCTTCCTGGGGTTGGAAGGGTAGTGTGCCACATGGGTGCAAGTGCAGAGGTCTCAGTTGTTCCATCTGGCTAGGCTTCAGGCAGCTAGGGTCATAGTGCTACAGACACCTATGTCAACATGGTAGAGTGATGGCAGGGCTACAGGAATGGAGAAAGTCCATTCCTATACTGGACCACAGGGAAGGGCACATTCTAGTAGTAGGTCCAGTTTCAAGATGGTACTGAGTAGCAGCAGCTTAGGATGTGAGGGTGGGGGCCAGGGGGTGCTCAAGGTGAGCTCCTACTCTAGGCACAGTAACTGCATGAACTCCTGGCTACTCTCCAAGCTGGATTCAGGGCCTGTGAGGACTGGGGGACTCTCCTATAGCAAGAATTTCTGGCATTTATGGTAGCAATGGGGATCACTGGTGATCTCCAGCTTACGTTTTCGCCTTAAGAAGCCCCCCTCTGGCTCCAGGCTGATCCTGGTAGGGGAGACAGTGTGGCAGAAGCAGAATGCCTTGCTCCCCTGTCTGTGGTGCTGCCCTGGGCTTTTGTCTTCCACAGGGATTTTGCTGTTCCCCTGGTGCTCTCCAGAGTACTTCTTTGGTCATTTTAATTGAAATATAGTTGTTTATTCTTTGTTTTGGTCCCTTTTTGTGGAGAGGATGGGCTTTAGGTAACTCAATTTGGCCATCCTGCTGACATCACTCTAACTTATCTAGGGCTATTTTAATATTATTATTATTATTATTTGAGACAAGGTCTGGCTCTGTCAACCAGGCTGAAGTGCAGTGGTGCATTCTCAGCTCACTACAACCTCTGCCACCCAGGCTCATGCCGTCTTCCCATCTCAGCCTCATGAGTAGATGGGACTACAGGCACGCACCACTGTGCCCGGTTAATTTTTGTATTTTTTGAAGAGACAAGGTTTTGCCATGTTGCCCAGGCTGGTCTCAAACTCCTGGGCTCAAGCCATCTGCCTGCCTGGGCTTCCCAAAGTGCTGGGATTACAGGCGTGAGCTCCTGGCTGCTATTATTTTTAAATTAATAAATACATTTTTAAATTTTTAAATTTTTTTTTTTTTTTTTGAGACGGAGTTTCGCTCTGTCACCCAGGCTGGAGTGCAGTGGCCGGATCTCAGCTCACTGCAAGCTCTGCCTCCCGGGTTTACGCCATTCTCCTGCCTCAGCCTCCCGAGTAGCTGGGACTACAGGTGCCCGCCACCTCGCCTGGCTAGTTTTTTTTTTTGTATTTTTTAGTAGAGACGGGGTTTCACTGTGTAGACCAGGATGGTCTCGATCTCCTGACCTCGTGATCCGCCCGTCTCGGCCTCCCAAAGTGCTTGGATTACAGGCTTGAGCCACCGCGCCCGGCCAAATTTTTAAATTTTAATTTCTAGTAAGATAAATATTAATCCCCATATAAACAAAAGCTGTCTGGGATTCTCAATAATTTCAAAAAATATTAAAGGATCTTGAGGCCAAAACAATTTGAGAACCACTGCTCTAGATATTAAAATAACAATTATAGTCTAAGGGTATTAACAACTTTATGCCACTAAATGTGATAATATAGACAAAATGGAAAATTTCTTAAAAAACCAAAAGAGAAAATTTGAATAAGCCTAACTGTATTAAAGAAATTGAACCCTTTATTTAAAACTTTCCCATAAGGGTTGGGCACAGTGGCTCACGCCTATAAACCAGCACTCTGGGAAGTCGAGGTGGGAGGATTGCTTGAGCTCAGGAGTTCAGGATCAGCCTAGGCAACATAGCGAGACCTCCTCTACTAAATATCAAAAAAAGTTAGCCATGTGTGGTGACGTGCACCTGTAGTCCCAGCTACTTGCAAGGCTGAGGCGGGAAAATCGCTTGAGTCTAGGAGATCAAGGGTGCAGTGAGCTATGATCACACCACTGTACTCCAGCATGGGCAACAAAGTAAGACTCTGTCTCAAAAATAAAAACCAAAAATCAAAAATAAAACCCTCCCACAGGGAACACTGTAAACCTAGATGACTTGATTGGTGAACTCTTCCATTCATTTAAGGAGGAAATAACCCAAATCTTACACAGATTCTTACAGAAATAGACATGTAGAGAACACTCGCAATTCATATAACCTTAATTCACGAAGCTGACCAGCATATTATGAGAAGAGAAAATTATAAGCCAATTTCTTTCATGAATGTGGTAGAAATTCTAAACTAAATATTAGTGAATATATTTAAAAATCTATATAAAAAGATGGTACATCTTGGCCAAGTTGAGCTTGTCCCAAGAATTCAATGTTGCTTTATCATTCAAAAATTATTCAATGTAATTCATCTTACTAACAGAAAAAAGGAGAAAAGCAATCATCTCAATATATGAGGAAGAATAGCATGTGATAAAGTTCAACATACACTAATGATTAAAAAACAGCAATGAGAAACCCTCTTAGCCTGTTTTCTATAGAAATAGAAGGCAGTTGCTTTAGTTTGATGAGTAGTATCTGCATAAATCTTACCAAAAAAATTACACTTAATGAAAAAATGCTGAAAGCATTCTCTTTGATGGCAGGATTACAGAGAATGAAAGCTTACTATCATCACTGCTTTTCAGCATGTCCTAGAGGTTCTAGCCAAAGCATTAAGGCAAGAAAAGAAATAAAAATTGGAAGGGTAGGAAAGAAGAAATAAAATTCTCATTTTACAGATGACATGATTCTGTGTGAATAGTAATACATTTACAAATACAATATTCCCCTGTTATCCATCAGAGATACATTTCATTTTTTTTTCTTTTGAGGCCGAGTTTCCCTCTTGTCACCCAGGCTGGAGTACAGTGGCACAATCTCAGCTCCCTGCAACCTCAGCCTCCAAGTTCAAGTGATTCTCTTGTCTCAGCCTCCTGAGTAGCTGGGATTATAGGCGCCTGCCAGCATGCCTGGCTAATTTTTGTATTTTTAGTAGAGACAGGGTTCCACCATGTTGGTCAGGTTGGTCTTGAACTCCTGACCTCAGGTGATCCGCCCACCTTGGCTTCCCAAAGTGCTGGGATTACAGGCGTGAGCAACTGTGCGATACCTTTCAAGACTTTCAGTGGATGCCTGAACCTACAGATAGTATAGAACCCTATATAAATACTGTTTTTTCCTATAAATACATATCTATGCTAAAGTTTAACTTATAATTAGGCACAGTAAGAGATTAACAATAATACTAATAACTAATAATAAAATAGAACAGTTATAACAAAATGCCAGCATCACTGCTCTTGCATTTTGGGGCCATTACTAAGTAGAATAAGGATTACTTGAATATAAACACTGTGATATCACAACAGTGCATGATTTGCGTCTCAGGAGGGACAGAATGGAACAGCACGAAATTTCACCACACTAATCAGAACAGTGCACAATTGAAAATGTATTAATTGTTTATTGATGGAAAATTTCATTTAATATTTTCAGACCACATTTCACCATGGGCTACTGAAACCACAGAAAGCAAAACCACAGATAAGGGGGAACTACTGTAATGACTTGGATTCTGTAATGTTTACTGATGGTTGATAGCATTTCTTGTCATTAAGTTCATTCCTAGAATGTGGAAATCTCTTCAGTATGTGGAAGCACTTTGTCTTTCCTCAAGTACATGCAGCAAAGATCTTGTTTTTGCTATTACTCTTTTTTCTCTGCAGGTCCTATCTAACTCCTGTACGGGATGAGGAAGCAGAGTCTTTACGGAAAGCGCGCTCCAGACAAGCTCGGCAGACACGAAGGTCTACTCAAGTGAGTGTGGCTTTTTTTTTAATGTCATTTTGTCTATCTACCCTTCTTTTGGAGGTATGATCAAAACACACTACAATATCCATGTTCATCTGCTGATTTGAACACACGCACACACACACACGCACACACACACACACACGGCTTGGCGTGGTGGCTCATGCCTGTAATCCCAGCAATTTGGGAGGCCAAGGAGTTGAGACCAGGAGCACTCCTGACTTGAGGTCAGGAGTTCGAGACCAGCTTGGCCAATGTGGTGAAACCCTGTGTCTACTAAAAATATGAAAATTAGCCAGGCATGGTGTTGTGTGCCTGTGATTTCAGTTACTCAGGAGGATGAGGTAGGAGAATTGCTTGAACCTGGGAGGCAGAAGTTCCAGTGAGCCAAGATTGCACCACTGCCCTCCTGGGCAACAGAACAAGACTCCGTCTCAAAAAAACAAGACAAAATAAAACACATACATGAAAATGACTGCCCTATTCCAGCCACAGTCTTAAGAGCTTTCATTGTGTTGAATCTTACACTACATAGAACCAAATTAATTTACAGCTACATCTACCCATTCTCACCAATATTCCTCCAGACTTAGAACAGGTTTATCTCCTTTCCTTCACAAGATTAATTATTCCACTTGTGCTCAAAGACCTTAAGAACCCCTGTACATCCCTATATCCCTACTACATTTTAAGAATCCCTAAGGGAAAAGAGTTTGGCAGTTCCTCAAAATTTTAAACATAGAGTTACCATTTGACTCAGCAGTTCTGCTTAAGAGAAATGAAAACATATATTCATATAAAAACTTATATATAGGTGTTTGTAATAGTATTATTCATAATAGCCAAAAAGTAAAAATAAGCCAAATGTCTATTAACTAATGAATGGGTAAATAAAATATGATATATCCATACAATGGAATACCATTTGGCAATAAAAAGAAATGAAGTACTGATACATGTTACAACGTGGATGAACCTTAAGAAAACATTATGCTAAGTGAAAGAAGCCAGACAAAAAACACTCCATATATTATATGATTCCATTTATATGAAATGTCCCAGATAGGCAAATCCAAAGAGACAGAAATTAGATTAGTGCCAGGACTAGGGTGAAGGCAGAATGGTGAGTGTGTGGTTTCTTTTTGGGGTGATGAAAATGTTATGAAATTAGATGTAATAATTTTATAACTGTGAATAAACTAAAAACTAAGGAATTGTATATTTTTAAATGGTGAGTTATATGATATAAGGATTGTATTTTAATAAAGATATTACAAAAGGAATCCCTGAGGGAGACATTGAAGCAGTTTAAGGGAATATGATATAGTCTACATTATGTGTTAGAAAAATCACACTGCAGATAATTGATGGGAATGGTAGGTAGAGGTACGTTTGCCAAGCCTAGAAACAAGAAGACTTGCTGGGAAGCTGTATTATAGTCCAAGCTGTATTGTAGTCCCAGGAAATTGTTATAATGACAATGAGAATGGAGAGAAGGCTATGAATTTCTTATTTAAAGAAGCAAAGAAAGATGAGCCCCTGAAGCAGGATGAAAAGAAGCAGCAAGAGTGGTGAAAAGAAAATCAGAAAATAGTAGCAGCATGGAAGTGAATGAAAAGTCCATTTCCAGTGAAAAGAAGAAGTTCCACAGTTTTGAATACTACAGAGGTCAAGTAGCAAATTTGATCACTGGAAAAGAGACATTATATATGGCAGCAAAAACACGCTTGTTGTCTTCCTTGACTCTCCCAAAGTAGGTTATATATTCTTCCTTTATTTTTACTTGATGATTGTCTGTTTCATCCACTAGAATGTAACCCCCATGAGGACCAAGACTGACTGTTTTTTTGTTTTGTTTTATTGTGGTGAAATATACATAACATAAAACTTACCAGTTTTACCATTTTTAAGTTTACATAGCTTAATGGCATTAAGTACATTTACATCGTTGTATAACTATCACCACCATTCATCTCTAGAACTTTCTTCCTCTTCCCAAACTGAAGCTCTGTATCCATTAAATAATTACTCCCCATTTCCCTCTGGCAACCCCGCTTCCACTTTCTGTCTATGAACTTCACTGCTAGGAACCTCAAATAAGTAGAATCATATAGTAGTTGTCCTTTTGTGTTATATTTTACTTAGCATAGTTATCAAGGTTCATCCGTGATACCTGACACATCATGATACATGACACATTGCAGCATGTGTCAAAGTTCCTCCCTTTTAAAGGCTGAATATTTCAGCCTTTTATGGATACTGCATTTTGTGTATCCATTCATCTGTCAGTAGACATTGGGTTGCTTCCACCTTTTGGCTATTTAATGCTGCTATGAGAATGGCTATTCAAATATCTCCCTGAAACCCTGCTTTCAATTCTTTTGGGTATATACCGAGAAATGGAATTTGCTGGATCATACAGTAATTCAATTTTTAATTTTCTGAGGAACTCCCATACTGTTTTTCTTAGCGGCTGTACCATTTTGTGTTCCCATCAGCAGTGCACAAGGGTTCTAATTTCTCCACATCCTCACCAATATTTGTGTTTTTTTTTTTGTTTTTATGAGATGGAGTTTCGCTGTTGTCACACAGTCCAGGGTGCAATGGTGTGATCTTGGCTTACTGCAACCTCTGCCTCCAGGGTTCAAGCAATTCACCTGTGTCAGCCTCCCAAGTAGCTGGGATTACAGGCGCCCATCACCACACCTGGCTAATTTTTGTATTTTTAGTAGAGAAGATGTTTCGCCATGTTAGCCAGGCTTGTCTTGAACTCCTGACCTCAAGTGATCTACCCACCTTGGCCTTTCAAAGTGCTGGGATTACAGGTGTGAGCCACCACTCCCAGCCTGGTTTTTTTTGGTAGTAACCATCCTAATGGGTGTGAAAAAGAAGACTGACTATACTTTTGCTCATCTTTTCCACCATCATATAGTAAATAAATCACTATATATTTATTGAGTAAATAAATGAGTGAGAAATAAATGATATAGGAAGATAAATTGCTCTGGATTGATTTCAAGTTTGTTTATGAAGGAATGGGAAAAGATGGGGAAGTTGCTGGAGAGGGACATAGAGTTGAAGGTGGGAGAGACAGGAACGTAG
The DNA here is from genome assembly GCF_000951035.1 of Colobus angolensis palliatus. NCBI lineage: Eukaryota > Metazoa > Chordata > Mammalia > Primates > Cercopithecidae > Colobus > Colobus angolensis. Next base: position 5,228,239 of record NW_012123043.1, read on the forward strand.
AACCATCTTAGAGGGAAAGATTCAGTAGAGAGGGAGTGAAGGTCCATGTCAAAACTTGAATAGATCTTTGAACTCCTTGAAATGTGTACATAATTTTTGAGGAGATTTTATTAGATTCTCAGTAGTCTTCATGAGATTCTCAAAGGGACCACTGACTCCCAAAGAAAGTAAAATCTAAGCTTCTTAGCATAGCTTACAAAATCTGTTATGACCTAGCCTCTGCCTGCTTTCCTCAAATCACCTATCCTCATTCTCCCTCTCTCCTCCCACTTTCCTTTTTTTGTTGTGTGCTTCATCTTTGCTAAGTTACCTACATATTTCTAAATCATCCATGGCCTCTCTTGTTTCTGTATCTTTGTACAGGATGCCTCTACCTATAATGCCTTTTCTCCCTCCCGCTACCCAAGTTCTTTTTACTCTTTAGAACCCAGTGTTAGGTATTCCTCTTATATACTCCTGTGTTTCTGTTTTAATACTTACATTCTCTCATTATACTCGTCTGTTTTCTCATATCTTTTCTGCTAGACTAAAAGGTTCTTGACAGTAATCATTTGATTTGTCTTTGTAGTTCTAGTGCCTAAAGACACCTAATTCTTTATTAACAGAATGAGTAAGTAAATGAATTAATAGTAAAAAAAAGCCAGGAGTGGGGAGGGGAAGCAAGTTGTGGATACGGTACCTGATCAACTACCTTCCAGCTTTGGAACTTCCTTCTTCTGAGGACTCATGCACATAACTACTTGCGGTGGAATCAACTCATGCTCTTTCTAAACTCCTTTTCTCCCTTCTCCTGTAGTTTTGTCATCATTTGCCTTTCTTCTGTCTTGCTGCCCCTATGACCCTGTGGGGAGAACGTTAATTGTTGGAATATCCATATATGATTCCTAGAGAGACTTGGGAATTGATGTTAGAGAAAAGCTAGTCTAGGAGTTTTAAGAGGTTGTGTTGTTGTTATTCTAGCCTAGCTCTGAATTTTCATCTTGTTGAGCTAGGTTTTTCTTTTTTTAAGTGAAATTTTTTTTCCAGTATCTGCTGTTTAGAGAATCTCTGTTCGTAACCATTTGATCTTGGGAGGGTAGGGACCTTTCAAATAAAGACACTGAGAACTATTTGGTATGGAAAAAGTACATCTATAACAGGCAGACATCAATGTTGACCTATTTTCTGGAGATCAAACTAGAAAAACTAAAGTATTACATTCAAAATATACCTAGACTCAGGCCTGGGTTCTTTGTACACTGAGATGCTTATTTTAAGCATATATTGCTTGAAGTGACCTCATTATGCATTTTGGGGGGCTTCATTTTGGTATTTGATAACTATTAGATCTTTTTGGGAATACTCCTGCTCAATCAAGAGTTATTCCATGGTTAGTGTGAATCAGTCCTGATCTTGTGATACTTTCCCAGGGTGTCACCCTAACAGACCTTCAAGAAGCAGAAAGGACTTTCAGCCGGTCGAGGGCAGAGAGGCAAGCTCAGGAGCAGCCTCGTGAGAAGCCCACAGACACTGAAGGGCTTGAGGGGAGCCCTGAGAAGCATGAGCCCTCAGCAGTTCCAGCAACAGAAGCTGGGGAGGGCCAGCAGCCCTGGGGCAGGAGTCTGGATGAAGAGGTAAGCTCATTTTTGCTGGCGTGTACTGTGCTAAAAGCAGGGTAATTAGTTTGGGGAGTGTCTTCTTCACTGATAGTTCAAAGGCTGTGTTCTACCTTGCAATGGACAACTTACTCTGTATGGCTGTCTTTAGTTGGGAAACCTGTGTGACAAAAATTTGGAGGATGTTGGTCCTTAAATGACCATTTTTTTTTCTTCTGAGAGTTCACTGATGCTTTTGAATAAGTGTCCTTCTATTCTAAAAAGAGAGATCATAGTATGACAAAATGCAAATAAAAATATAAGCATGTATTGAGTGTTTACTTTACTCAATACATGCTCACTTTATGCCAAGCACTATTTTAAGTATACTTCTTATGTATTAATGCATTTAATCCTCATAACAACCCTCTGAGGTAAATATTACTATTTCTATTTTATATATGAGGAAATTGAATCACAGAGGTTGAGGAATTTGCCCAGCATTTCACATAGCCAAGAAGTGGTTAAGCCAGAGTTTGAACATAGGCAGTCTGACTCCACAGCTTGCTCTCTTAACTACTAGTGTATTGTTTTTCAAACTCTTCTAACCTAAGGGCTTACAAAGCACTCATGAGTGTCACCGTTGGGAGGGACATTTTGATTTATGTTTCATTTCTCTAGTGGAGTTGGTAGTCAAAGGTATAAGTTTATATTTAGGGTGAACATAACTCCTGGTTTATCTAAGATGGTTCCAATTACAACTGTTGTCTTTGTGTAATTATCATTACCACTCCTTTGCACTCTCAAAAGTGTCCCAGTTTGGGCAGATAAATATTATGGTCACTATGGTTATAGAGGAAAGGAATCTCCTTCTTGCTTTGACTCTGAATGGCTAGATTCCATAAACTGAAGTTCTATTTTGTATTTTGTTTGTTTTATAAGCTAATATTTATTGAGTACCTATTACCAGCTATTCTTCTAAGCACCTAATGCACATTTTCTTATTTAATCCTCATAATCCTCTCTGAAGAAGGTGTTATCTCTATTTTATAGATGAGGATGTTATGGCTCAGAGAAACTAAGTAACTTATTCAAAGTCACACAGCTAGTAAGTGCTGAAGCTAGAATTTGAACAAATTTCTGTCTGACTCCAAATTTACTACATTTTATTGTATGTGTCTTTATAAATCACAAAAATGTGTACAATCTCTATGTCATAAATTTAATGTGTAGTAAGGATTTATCTATCTCTGAGTCTTCCATAAACCAAGTTAAAGCTTATTGTTAGGCTCTATCTGTCCTAACTCTCAAGTTGAAAAAAAAAAAAAAAGACAACAACAAAACAGAATTGCTTGAACCCGGGAGGCGGAGGTTGCAATGAACCAAGATCGCGCCACTGCACTCCAGCCTGGGCAACAGAGCAAGATTCCGTCTCCAAAAAAGGAAAAAGAAAACAACAAAACAAAACTACAAAAAGGAAAATGGGAACTTTAGAAAGTTTCAATAGGCATGGTTATGGCAAGCTGGTAGAGTATTCAGAACTCGGTAGGATACATTTGTTCTCTGTTCTCAGATAATCCCTACATTCTGCTTCTTAATGCTCCTGATCTTTTTGTTTCCCTACATAAACCTTGCCTTTCAGCACTCCATCTTAAAAAGCCCATCATTCTTGTTTTCATTCCAAGATCAAAGGAATTTTTTTTACACAATTAATGCTATGTAGTACCCTTTGGTCAATTGATGAATAATTAGCTTGAACTGCTCTCAACATGACGGGATTCTCAGAGTAGGAGTCTAGCAGCTGTTTTTTTTCTGTCTAATTAACTGACTTTACCTTAGTTCGCTTATTGAGTACCTATTACCAGGTACTCAATATTGATCGTCATCTACTCATAAGCCTCTTAATATAGAAAAAAAGCATTTTGTATAATCCTGCTATCCTTATCCTTTAGATGGAGTTGACTTCTAGTATCTCATGTTGTGGATTATTTCCAGCCTATCTGTCATCGCCTGAGGTGCCCAACTCAGCCAGACAAACCCACCACGCCAGCATCTCCTTCTACATCAAGACCCTCACTCTACACCAGTTCCCACCTGCTACGGACAAATAGATTTTCAGTCCCTGATTCTGAGAGTTCAAAGACTACCACAAATACTACAACTGCAAAGGAAATGGACAAAATTGGTATGTAGAGCTTCAAAAGACACAGGCCCCTCCACAGTGCACATCCCCCAGATTCTTAAAGTTCATACTTTATTTTATCTCTGGCCAGAGAATCAAGAAGCAGATTTGGATGAGCAGTCCTCTGGGAGGCTGTCCGTCCGAGAGAGGAGGCGGCCCAAGGAACGACGAAGAGGTACAGGCATCAATTTCTGGACAAAGGATGTAAGTGGATTGGTCTGTGCTGAGGCGTATCGTGTTACTCTTGGCCACCATCCTTTCAGTTGAGTTTAAAAGAAAGAGTCCTACATGGTGCCATGAATCTTGCAGATTCTCAGGAAGTATTACTGAGGAAAAGAGAAGAAAGACCTAACTAGTGTGGGACTCATTTGGTATGTTCCTGCTAGATTGCCAGTATCTAGTACAGTGCTAAGCACATGGCAGGCACTCAGCAAATAATTGACAAAGAATTAAAAAACTGGAAATATACAACAGCCATATAAACAAATATAACAAGTGAATAAGCTTGTCAAGTTTTAGTAGTCCTTCCTAATATTCCCTGAATGTCATGTAGTGAGTCAACAATATCTTAATGCCACATATGAGCAGAGATTCTAACTAAATATTGTAGGAGTACTACAAGAAGTTCAAGGAACTTAAAACCTCTTAGTAATACAAGGTCACTTAGTTTTACCCTTTTGGAGAAAAAACAGAACAAATAACATAAAATAGATGAACTTTGGCTTTCAAATAAAGACAGATATACCAATGTTTACTGACTACAAATACACATTCAGTAGTTCCATTCATCCTCTTCCATATCTTGTTTGGTACCCTTCTCATTCAACCTTGTTATTGGCATTTTAAAGAACAAGTGGCAGTAACTTGGATAAGAGGACCCTGCCTACCAATGACTCGTTTGAAAATTGGACAAACTTTATTCAGTGAGACAAGAAATGAGACAGTAATAGTCATCTATTATAAATTATTTTTAGATAAAAGTATTTTATTGTTATAGGGCCAAATTAGTAAGTATTGACAAAGATGAAATTAAGTCTGTCTGTCTGTCGTCTGTCTTAAAGATATCCCTTTTCCAGCCGGGCACGGTGGCTCATGCCTGTAATCCCAGCACTTTGGGAGGCTGAGGTGGGCAGATCACCAGGTCAGGAGATTGAGACCATCCTGGCTAATATGATGAAACCCCATCTCTACTAAAAATACAAAAAATTAGCCGGGTGTGGTGGCAGGTGCCTGTAGTCCCAGCTACTTAGGAGGCTGAGGCAGGAGAATAGCGTGAACCTGGGAGGCAGAGCTTGCAGTGAGCCGAGATTGGGCCACCGCACTCCAGCCTGGGCTATAGAGTGAGACTCTGTCTCAAAAAAAAAAAAAAAAAAAAAAATCCCTTTTCCAATTGTGGTCTATTTGACTTTTTAGATTGCAGGTGACATTTCTAAATTGCCTGCCTGTGATGGCTGTGAAAAGTAGCAGTAACAGAGCATCACTTGGAAGTCAATTCTCATTGCCCATGTTTGAAATGCCAAGATGCATAATTGATAGGATCTGACCTTGTTGCTTTCAAGGATGTCTCTGACGATGAGCCTCTTGATTTTCTTCCTTTTTCTTTTTTAGGAGGATGAAACTGATGGCTCTGAAGAGGTCAAAGAAACATGGGTAAGTGACAAACCAGTGAGGCATGTCTCTTGAGAGCACAGTCTTGCTCTTGTATATAATTTTAGTAGAAGAAAGGGCAAGACTTATGCAGATTTTAGTTGAGAGGGAGTTTGGAGATAGACATTCCTTTAAGAGATGGGGCAGGTGTTAGTTTGTGGTACTATTTTCTCATGTGGTATAACAATGCCTGTGCTCTTGAACCAGTTTCCTACATTTTTCTTTGCCTGCTGCCAATCTTTCACCCTGTTATAGGATCCATCATTTTCTCTCTTCTGAGTATGTTATTGGATTATATGAAATACTTTGAAATCTTTGAATGAAAAGTGATACCAGTTCCTTTTTGGATCCACACTAATAGAGAGGGACATAAATGTGGAGAATGTAAAACATCAGACAGTCCCCAAGTCATTTACATTTGACTTTGAGATAAGATTAAACATCTGGCATCTTATATAACTCTGACCTTTTAAGGCCTGACATCCAACTCTTCCCTGTAGTGAAAGGCCTAAGTTCAGCTTTTCTGAAGATACTCCAGGCTCCTGTAAGCTACTCAGACATGATTGGTGGTGGTTTTCTTTTCAGTACTGTTTTCCAAGAAGGAAGGAAATTGGTTTTGACTAAATTATTTGAAATACACGTGCTTTTCTATTGAAATTAAGTAAAAAGATGACCTTTTTGTATCCTGCAACTTACGGGAAGTATGTTCTCAGAGTATATTTAATAACCTGTACTGAAAATTAACATCTAACTCATCATTAGCAGAGAAGATATAAATAATATAGTCATTGATCTGCCTATATTTTTGTCTAGATCCAAAACAGACAATAGTAGCCTTCCAGAAAGTAGTGTCTTTAATGACTAATGTGACATAGGTGAGAATTGCCTGTCCTTGGTTGAAGCTGGTGCTACTTCATAAAGGCAAGCTGTGTGGTGTGGAAATAGTATATAGAGGTTTCTTGGAGCAAGAGTGTGTGCATGTGTGTATGTGTATAAATTACAGCAACTCTCAGTTTCTTCAAGGGACTTGGAAAAGCTTTTGGAGATAGGAAGAGTGAATATAGGAAAGTTCCTTTGGGGAATTATAACTCTAAAGAATATGTAACTCAGGAAATATAACTCAGAGGATCTGAGTTATAGATTATAGAGTACTGAAATGGAACATTATCCATACAGAATTACATAGGCCATTTAAATCCAGGGAATTGCAAAAAGGAAGTTTTGTTGTCTAAGAATGTCTTTTGCCAGTGAAAATTCTTTTCTCTACTTTTCTAATCTTCTTGGCAGTGGAAAATCCTAGCCTACAGGGTACCAAGTAAGGAAAATTAAGAGGATCTTGATCTTAATCTTGATCTCTAGGAAGCAGTATTTCCTAGAGAATTTTACTTTAGGACTGTTGACTTGAAAGTATGAAGAAAAGCAGAGACTGACTAAATTATTTGAAATACACGTGCTTTTCTATTGAAATTAAGTAAAAATACTTTTTGTATCCTGCAACTTATGGGAAGTATGTTCTCAGAGTATATTTAATAACCTGTACTGAAAATTGCAGTTTGATGTGAAAGGCATTTGTCAGACTAAAAATACTCCACACATCCAATTGCATAAGGCATTTACTAGTGTTTACCATGTGTCAAGAAAACAACGATGTGAATCAAAAAGAATAAACAGCCCAGTATCTCTGGACTGGTACATTTGAATTTATGCAGGTAAGCTAGGGGTTGCTATAAGAAATATATTCCAAGTGCCAATCTCCAGCCTCGCCAATAGTGCAGAAAGAAAGGCTGATAATGAATCAGCATAGGGTGAGGCATCCTTTTTGTCAAAGTCTTATATTTGCTTGTTTCATTTATTTCAGTTAAATTCTTAACTGTTTTTCTCCCTTGAGCACTCTCTCCTAATGCTAGGAGGCATGTTGCCATTATCTATATGGGCCTACAGAGCCACATGCCTCATCACGACCCAGTGTAAATTCCTATATTTCCACTTCAAGACAATCAGTAGTATCTTATGACCACCTCTCTACCCTAAATCCATTTTCATCCATCAGGCAGTACAGTTAACTCAGCTCTGCAACAACAAATGAGCCAGTCAGAGTGGAGGTCATTCTATTGAAATGGTGCTGTTAACTAATCAGCATGGATACAGTTGAGAAGCCAGGGCAGCTCTTTCCTTTCTTGGTTTTTGGTTCAATAAAACTATATCTGCTATTGAGGTCATGCCGACTTCCTTCTCTTCCCTAGCCCACTCCTTAAGAGTGATAGTATCTATTATTTTTAAAGTTATCTCTTCCCAAGACTCTAATATCTTTTTTTTAACTGAAATATAATTTACAATTAGTGCACAGATTTTAAAAATATGCTGTTTCCTGGGTTTTGACACTTGTATGTACCAGCATAACCACTGCCCAAATCAAGATACAGAACTTTTCCATCACCTTAAAACATTTCATCATTAATGCTCAAGAATAAACAATACTAATTTATGGTGATAGAAATCAGAAGAGTGGTTGCCTCTCAGGACAGAGAATTGAATGGAAAAGATAGAAATCAACCAGCATTAATGTTTAAATTTTTTTGTTGTTGTTGAGACAGGGTCTTGCTCTTTCACCCAGGCTGGAGTGCAGTGGTGCAGTCATGGCTCACTGTGGCCTCAAACTCCCAGGCTCAAGTGATCCTACTACCTCAGCGTCCCAAGTAGCTGGGACTACAGGTGCAAGCCACCATGCCCAGCTAATTTTTGAAGTTTTTCTAGAGACGGGGTTTCACCATGTTGCCCAGGCTGGTCTCAAATTCCTGGGCTCAAACAATCCTCCCGCCTTGGCCTCCCAAAATGTTGGGATTATAGGCATAAGCCACAATGCCCAGCCAATAATATTTAATTTTAATGGTAGAAAGGAAGCTTTAATGGTTATTATCTTTATCTTATGCCTCCGGTCAGAGTTAGACCTAAATGATTCAAAATACCTATGGTTTTTTTCCCCCTCTTCTTAAAGATTTCAAAAGAAGATTGTTTAATACTTCACTTATATAGCAGTGACAACAGCATGGTTTAGGAGACCTTTCTATTGTTTAAACTAAATCTCTATTGAGGTCATTGAAGTCCGTTTCCTTTTTTATATACCAAGAAAAATGTAACCAACATTTATATACAGGTAAGATTTATGGTCAGGAATGGCCGTAATGTTTGCTGTCAATAGAATATTTGGTCAGGGAAATGCAAATCAAAACCACAATGAAATAGATCATCTGATCTCTTAGAATGGCTGTTATCAAAAAGACAAAAAATAACAAAACCTGGTGAGGATGTAGAGAAAAAGAAACTCTTAATACATTATTGGTGGGAATATAAATTATTGTAGTCATTATGGAAAGCAGTATGGAGGTTCCTCAAAAACTAAAAATTGAACTACCGTATGATTCAGCAGTCCCACTACTGGGTATTTATCCAGAGGAAAGAAAAACAATGTATCAAAGAGATGATGCTCCCTGGTGGTCTAGTGGTTAGGATTTGGTGCTCTTGCTGTCTCTCGTGCTCTCTCTCTCTCCCGTTCTTTCTGTCTCTCTCTCTCAGTCTCACTTTCTCTCTGTCTTTCAAAGAGATATCTGCACCCCTATGTTTATTGCAGCACTATTCACAATAGCCAGGATATGGAATCAAACCTAAATGTCCATTAATACATGAATAGATAAATTAAATGTGGTATATGTACCTAGTGGAATACTATTTAGCCATAAAGAAAACTGAAATTATGTCATTCACAGCAACATGAATGATCCTGGAAGCCATTATGTTAGGTGAAATAAGTCAGTCACAGAAAAATAAATACCTCATGTTCTCACTCATATGTAGGATCTTAAAAAGTTGAGCTCATAGAAGTAGAGAGTAGGATTATAGTTACTGGAGTCTGGAAAAGGGGGATAGTCAGAGATTGGTTAACAGATATAAAATTACAGGTAGGGGAATAAGTTCTAGTGTTCTGTAGCACTAAAGGGTGAATATAGTTAATGATAATTTATTGTACATTTTCAGATATTTAGAAGAGAAGATTTTGAATGTTTCCAACACAAAGAAATTATTTTTGGTGATAGATATGCTGATTACCTTGATTTGATCATTACATATTGCATATATGTATTGAAATATCACTTTGTACCACATAAATACGTACTATTATAATGCGTCAATTTAAAATTTTTCAAAAGAGAGTATGTGATAGACTAGTCATGCATTGCTATGCTGGGGACAGCAAGGAACATGCTTAGAAGGCTGGGGACTCTACTTAAGCCCAACATAGTACATAATTTTAGTCCAAACCCATCCCCATTGGTAAATCCATGCACCAGTGAAACTAACATGAGTATATAAAATTGACATCTTAGCACCTGCTTGACAGATATGTTTAAAAACAATTCTGTTTTGTTTATCCACATTAGGTATATGACAGTCTCTGAGAATCTTAATAGATCCTTTGTCTTTCTAAATAAAAAATAATCTGCATCTTAATTTGAGGAATAGGGTTATTCTAATTATATCTGAAAATGCTTTTATATTCAGCAGTGTGTTTGCTGTTTTCTTTACTATAGTAGTAATCACATAGAATGTTTGCCCTGGAGGGAACAAGCATAGGTACACCACAGAAGGTAATGACCATTGGATTATTTCCATCTTTTTTAACCTGCATCTTTGGCCTAGATTCCATTTTCTTTACATTGAATTTTATCTATTGCTTTCTTACTGTTTTCCCTGTTTACTCTGGAGCTGTTTTCCAAGCCAATCCTGTTGTGTAATTGAATTTATCACTAGAGGGCACAAGTGGTCAACAGAAAAGATGTTGGTGCACAGGCAGAATGGTGCCCTAAAGAAGCTGAGCAAAAGACAAATTGCTTTTGTTTTAAAGGAATTGTTGAAAGACCCAGTTCAATGTAGTAAAGGTGCTTGCCTCCCAGCTTTTGGTATCATGGAATTGGAAGAGAATCTAGAGATATCTTGGGTTAGGAACCTCATTTTACAGTTAAGAAAACTGAGGCCCAGAGAAATTAAGAATTATTTGGGCATGATATCTCTGCTAGGTGAGCAACCTATGCCTTTTTTCAGGGAACCTCTTTGTTTTACTATAGTGAAGCAAACCTGAAATTAGGACTTGTATCCTTTTTTATTCCCTATTCATCCATTTGGTTTTTTTACTCAGCAGGTTACATGTTCGAATTGACTTGCTAGTAGCATCTCACCTCCTTGAGTGAAGGAACGTCTTCTTGAAGGACAACTTAAAAGCCTACTCAGAGTATCAAGATTCAGTGGGTAGAGCATCAGCATTCTTCTGCTGTCCTTGACATAGGTGGGTAGTTATGTATGTCAGGAAGTAAGACTTTTCATACTTTTCTTTTGCCCTAGAATCTCTGTTGCTTTTAGATGAATCAGGTGGCACTCAATCTGAACAAAATCACTGAAACCTTACCCTAAAAGTTAGCAATGTAGCTGTCCCCATCCAGAATGCAACCAGTAGGTCTGGATTTACTAATCATCCCTCAAAACTCATTGGTAAAGGAGATAGTATGAAAGAGTTACTAAATCATAGATATCAAGGTACCTGCCTCAGATAACTGGGGGTATGCTAGCGGAGAGATCTGTTAGTAAAAGTCTTCTAAAAGAGGTAAGCAATTAAATGTAAGGTTTTCAAACTAAATAAAAGAACACAATTGGAATTTGCTAGCAGAGCTGAGTTTTGAACTTTAACAGAAAACAGATGCCCTAGATATATACCAAAAGCCACTAAATGCATTTTCCATTTTGTCCTGCCTTTACTTTTATAAGCATCTTAATTCAACAAGTGCTTTTAACTGCCTATTATGATCAAGCACTTGATTCTGGGGATGCAACAATGAACAAACAGCCCTGCTTTTATGGAATTTACATTCTAGTGGGGGAGACAGACAATAAAATAAATATGTAAATTAAATATTATGTTAAAAGATGATATGTACTATGGAAAAACCATATAGAGTAGACTAAGGAAGAATCAGAAGTGCCAACATGAAAGGAGGTTGATATTATAAGTAGGGTGGTCAGGATAGGCCTTACCAAGAAAATATGATTTAAGCCTAGACTTAAAGGAAGCAAGGTGGGAAACTATGTAGACATGTGGGGGTAGAGTGTTATGGACAGAGGGAACAACAATTGCAAAGACCCTAAGACAGGTGTCTGGCATGCTTGAAGACAGGTTAAAAAAAAAAAAAAATCAGTGTGGCTAAAGTGGAATGTGCAAGAAGGCCAAATGGCATAGACTGATAAGTTATTATAAGAACTTTGGCTTTTGTGGTTTTGAGCAGAAGAGTGACATGATTATACTTATATTTTAAAGGATCACTGTCTGCTATTTTGGAGAATGTACTCTGAGAAGACATTAGTGGAAGCAGGGACATCAGTTAGGAGGCCATTATAATGCAGCAGTCCAGGGGAAAAGAGATGGTGGTTTGTACCAGGAGAATAGCAGGCAGTAAAGATGCTGAGAAGTTGTCATATTCGAATATATTTTGAAGTTAGAACCAATGAGATTTGCTATTTTCTTGGATATCAGGTGAGAAAACAGAAGGTTGTCAAGGTTGACACTAAGACTTTTTAGCTAAGGCAACTAAAAGCATGGAATTTTATTAACTGAAATGGAGAATACTACAGGAAGAATACATTTGGTGGGGGGACAGTAGGCATTTGGTTTTGGTTTTAGAATTGTTAAATCTGATAGATCTGATTGACATATTTCTACATGGAAATGTCAAGAGGACAGGTAGATGTAGGATTCTGGAATTCAGGATTAAGGGCCAGGCTGGAACTACGTCTTGGATATCAGTAAACCTAAAGATTGCATTTTAAAACCATGAGATTGAATGTGACCACCAAGAGAATGAAAGTAGACAGAGAAGAGGCCGAAAGAGCCCTGGTGCACTCGGAAATTCAAAGTGAGAAGAAGGGGAAGAATCAGCAAAGGAAACTGAGCAATCCTGGTACCTGACCCTCTGAATATGGATGCAGTTTCCCCCTTTTCCCAAAACAAAATCAAACAAAACACATGGAACAATAGGCAGTTTTATCATTGTTCTTATTTTACTTCTTTTTTCAAGGGCTATTTCCCATGAAATCTGCTCAGACTATTTATAAATGGGCGATGCAGTGGTATAGGAGAGCTGGACATTCCAGAGCATCTTCTGGCGTCTTTTGAACTAGAAATTGCTTCCTTTCTGCAACGTTGTCTAGAGGCCTTTGAAGTCCAGGGATGTCATAAGATTCTTCTTACTACATCAGAGGGATTCTATTGATTACCATGTCTGCAAATGATGTTAACTTACCTCTTGGTCTCCTTTGCCAAATTTTCTTCCACTCTATTACATCTTTGAATAACTGTCACTTCAATTGCAGTTAAGAAGACTCTTGGGGCCGGCCATGGTGGCTCATGCCTGTAATCCCAGCACTTTGGGAGGCTGAGGCAGATGGACCACTTGAGGTCAGGAGTTCGAGACCAGCCTGGCCAACATAGTGAAACACCATCTCTACTAAAAATATAAAAATTAGCTGGGTGTGATGGCACCCACCTGTAATCCCAGCTACTCAGGAGGCTGAGGCATGAGAATCGCTTGAACCCGGGAGGCGGAGGTTGCAGTGAGCCAAGATCACACCACTGCACATCAGCCTGGGCAACAGAGCGAGACCCTGTCCCCCCACAAAAAAAGACTCTTGGAAAAACTTTTATTAGAAATAAAACACCTAACACCTAGAAGGTGTTACTGTATATTAAAACTTGATTTATTAATAGCTCTGGGATGGCTAGAATGACAGTTATAGACTAAATTTAAAGCTAAAAAATACTTTAAAGGCCACTTAGTTAACACTGTCATTTTGAAGTTAACCGCTGAGGCCCAGGAGATTAAGTACCTTGCTAGTATCACAGAGTCGTAGTCCTAGTGCACAGCTGTTGCACTACCTTCAAAATTTGTATCTTTGTATCTGTTATATCTCTTATATCATACCACATACTGTTATGACAAGTAATATGGCATAATAGTTAAGAGTGCAGACCCAGGAGTTAGACTCCCTGCGTTTAACCCCAGCTTAACCATTTAACTACTTTGGATAGGTTATTTAACCTTTCTGTGCCTCAGTTTCCTCATCTGTAAAGTAGGGATTATAATAGTCTGCCTCTTAGCATTGTGAAATGAAAATGAGCTGATACATTTAAATAGAGATAATTACAATCCATTTAAATTATTTTCCAGATCTGTAACTTCCTACATCTGGATGAGCGTAAGGCTTTCGGAATACTTTTATTGGCCTTAGGATCATGTGATTTTGAAGTTATTAATTTATCCTTAAAGAGTGGATTATTTGGAGAGTCACAGAAGTAGCCCCAAATCCTCTATAACTCCAACATGTGTTCTGACATATAACTGAAGAATTTTGAGGAATAAATTTTAAAGGAGATTGCTGAAGTAGGGAGAATGAAATGAGTAGAAAGGAAAGGAACAAGAACTAAATGTTTCAAATGGTGTTTGGAACCTGTTGAGCATCTGATCAAGTCAAGTCCCTGCAGCTTCTCTGTCAAGCAAGCAGGCTTTCATTTTTATGGCCTAAATAACCCATCCTATTTATACTTCTTTGCCAGTCCTTCCAACAGTCCTAGTTTCAGAGATCTTTACTATTTTTTCCCACCTTCTTTCTTTGAGTAAATAGCAACCCTTTTTCTCCAATTTTTCACAGCGTTGCTTCTGGCTATTTGCTGGATCCTTTCTGTTGAGCAGAATTTTTTAATCTTATTACTTAATCTTGTGAAGCCCCTTTATCTGCTGGAGGGTATCCAGCAACTTTCTGTCCACTCTCCACCACGAGTCAGTATTTTTGCAGTTCTCCTTTTAGGTAAAATCCTAAGTCTGTTTTGTTTTCCTCTCTCTCTGGGGCCCGATTGCCTAATATGGTAAGGTATTTCCCAGACAAGATTGCACTGTGGAGTTAGAACAACAGTTTGACTAAGTTTAAAGACACGGTAGGTGAGCTATCTAATATTTATGTAGTAAAGTAATATTTTTTTGCAGTATATTACATAACAACCAAAATCTATTTTTAAGGCAAGCCTCTGTTGCTTTTAACAGACTTAAAGAGATAATAAAATATAGATTTTTCTCCTCTCAACCTGTTTAATCTTTAGGCAGATTTTTTTTTTAAAGAAAAGAAAAGATAGCTCGTCCCCAGAATGAGAGGGTTTTGAGAAGTCTGAGAAATTTGATAACATGATAATGTTCATAAGGATATAAAAGTAAGGGTAAACTTAATAAGCAATGGCTGTTATAAACAGTCCTGTGGTAGCCAGCCTCTGGGAATTGGCAGGCATACCACATGTAGAAAAGCAAGCTGTCCTGGATTTCTGCAATTTATGACAATGGGCAGTCCCAGGGAAAAAGATAGAGGTTGAGAAATGGCAGCCAACCAATTCTGTATGTGGGAAGCTGCCTGTTACCAGCGTGCACTGAAGAATCTTCTCTAGAGGTTGACTCCATGTTGGCCTCGAAGGATCTTTCCTCTCACTGTACATTTGCTCTTGCTTTTCAACTATAGTTTCTTAAAATACTGCAGATGCTGTGATTTTCTATATATGGGTTGTGTCTTGCTGTAGCCCAAGCTGTATAAACCATCTTAAGAACAAAGTTTCTTTTGGCATCTTCCTTTTATGGACTCTATTAATTTTAGGTCGTGCTGTTACCCAGGAAATCTCAGTAATCAAAGCTCACATGTATTCCTTTGAGACCCTGTAATTTTTGGACCTAGTGTCCCATTACATCAGTGAATTCTGCTTTAATCATAAATCTTTTTTAAGATAGAATAAATTGATCTTTGAGGTATCTGTTTGGACTTCTCTCATGCATCTCATCCAAAGATGTGAAAGGTTTATCCGACTACTAAGGATAGTAAACTTCTTGACCTTTTCTTTTTTTGATTTCTTCTGCCTCCAACTGCTTTCAAGATATTAGTTTGTGTTAGTGACTTGACCTTATTTTTTTTATTAGAGGAACACAGATGAGCTTAAAACTCTGCTGGAGCTTTAAAAAAAAAATGATTGTAAAAGATAGTAAATTTCATTAAAGAAAATTCATGAAGTATAGAAAAATATAAAACAGTAGCTCTCAAAAGCAGCAGGAGAATTGCTAAAGGAGGTTGTAAAAATTCATAGAGCTACTTTCAGGGAATACAGTGATGGGGGATGTTCTACATGCATTAAGTGGAAAAGGTGAGAGATGCTAGATATCCTAAAATGCCCCATATCAAACAAGTATCCTGAAGCTTGCTTGACTTTTGACTGTCTCCCGTGACAGTCATAGATGAAAACCTATCAGTTATCTGAGTCTAAACCAAACTTGATTTTATGTATAAGCTCATTTTTGATGGTGGGGAGGAAGACAGTTCTAAAAATTCAACCACCATGTAAATGAGGAGAAACTGCTCTTAGTTTTATTTATCCCTGACAGCAATGCCACTTATATAATGAGTACATCATGCTACACATTCTGTAGATCTGCATTTAACCTCTGCCGTCATGATAATTATATGATGCATCCAAATCTCTGACTGATTCTTTATGCCTCCTAGTTTACTGGCCCAAGCATTAACACATTAAAATGCATATTTTATTATAAAGTGCTTTGTTTTTATTTCTTCTTCATATTATGTTATTTTTTAATGATTTTAGGTAAGTTTTATATCAATGATTTTTATTTCAGGATAGTAAGGGGGTGTTAAAAATATTGGTTATGAAAAGGGATTATTTCAGCTATAAAAGCTAAGAAAAAATTATCCATAACCATATTTTTCAGAAGAAATTATTAACATTTTAGTGAATTTCCTCCTGGTATTTTTCCAAAGTTTTTCTTTTTAAAAAACATATTCAAAACCAACTAATGACATTCTTTAGAAAAGGATTGTTGTCAACTTGAGCATTCCTGGGATACCATCATTACTATGATGACAATTTTATAAGGTTGTCTTCAAAGCACTTGGGTTCAACTCTTTTATCAAAGTAGTCCTATGACAGCTTTGATCATAGAGAGCCTCCAGGAATAATTGTTTCTCTTTCCGTTGGAGTCTAAGGGTTACCTCGGTTACAGAAGTATTCATTTCTCCTGTTGATAGCATGGCTGGAGAGCCTTAACCATGGCTTAGGCTTAGTTAATGTTAGAGTTCTAGCCCCATGATTGAGGTAGAAAGCTTGATGTGGGATTTGAAGTCCTTTTTCAGCCAATGGAGTGTTTATAGATTTGCCCCAGCAGGAATATTGAGCTTAAGGCACTAACAGACGTTACCTTTAAAAGTGTTACTTTGGTAGACTCTCAAAGGTAGGATAGTTGGACTACCTATCCCAAGCTGTAAAGCTTCCTGTATAAAGCTTGTAAAAATGTAAAGATGAATGGCCACAACCTCCTTGTTTTAATTTTTCTCCATACTGTCTCAGTCTTCAGTAAAGCAAGTTCAAGAATCAGATAGCAGCCATTTAGTGACATGAATCTCTGCATACAGAAACCATAGTTTTGTAACCTAGTATGATCCTTATAGGTACATAAACGTTCACACAGATGCACCTTCATAGAATATGTACTTTTAAAAAACTCTTGACTTTTTTATACTTTAAATTTTTAAAAATCTTTTATTACAACCTTAACTCTTACACCTTAAACTATGTCAGTATTATTGGCTACCAAGAGGAAAGCAGGGAAGTTTTAAAAATCCATTGGCAAATTAATATATAGCATAATACATAATACAAGTACTTATTATGGCCTTGGAGTTTATAGCTCTTGTTATGTTTCTGAAAAGTTTTTTCAGGTAACAGAAACATTTTAAGAGGCAAACAACATGTTTGAGTATTACATCACCAAATAAAACATTGTATACTTTATGATGGCATTTTAGGAGTTGGAGGACTTTCAAAAGTGATGTGCCAAATGGGTGAAACATGGGGCTGTTTATGGTGGCTGAATGCTATATTTCTAATTTCTCCAAATGTCTGGTATAGCTACTACTTGCTGGCTGTTGTGAAGAGTCAACGCTCTGCCTTTCTGAGGCTGATAGAGAAAGCAGATGTTTACACCTGTTCTCCAGCAGTACATGTTGGGGGTGGGACAGTGGTAGCAGCCTCACTTCATCTTTGGCATGTAATGCTCTAGGTCAGCAAACTTTTTATGAAAAGGGTGTTATAGTAAATATTTTCCACTTTGCTGGCCACGTAATCTGTTGCAACGACTCAACTCCACTGTTATAATGGGAAAGCAGCCATAGACAATATGTAACTAAATGGGAGTGACTATGTTCCAATAAAACTTTATTTACAAAAGCAGGCTGGTGGACTGGATTTGGCCTGCAGTTTGCTGGCCTCTGCTCTAGGTTACTGATACAGAAAGTATTTGCTAATGTCAACATAACTCCAAATGTCAATTTTCTCTCATCCAAGCACTTCTCTGGTAACTCAGCATTGTGCCAATTCCCCTGATTCTTTGTTATCAGCAACAGTTTGTGGGAGAACATCATGTGTTTAGAGGGATAAATGTTGTTTGGGACAGCATTAATGAGTTTTGGTCATGCAGCAGGAAGCAAGCTATAAAGCTTCCTGAATGAGAAAGTGAAGGAGAGAAGGGGAGTTGCTTCCATGTCTTTTTAAATATAGTCTGTTATGTTTCAGTTCATTACCTTTTGAGGAGAAAGTCTGAAATGGTTCTCCCAGCGTGTCCCTGTGTGGTTTTCTCATCTGATCCTATTCCTTCTTTCTTCTCAAGGACCAATCTTTGAGGTTAGCTAAGATTACAGTTGGGAATATATAATCACTTAATACTTGAAATTCAGCTTTTGTAAACTGTGACCATAAGTAAGTTTGCCTTTGAAGCTCACAGGTTCTTGGAAGAGTGCCTGTCAGAAGATTGTTAGTTGCTGTCATTCACTTTAATTTAAGCTTGTTGTCATTTGAATTCCTTAGTTAGGAGTAGATTATGGAATTTACTAGTCTTTTTGCCTTGTCAACGCTTAGTCTGCTGAATATGTGCGGGAAAAACATTTTGGGGATTAGTGGAGGGGATGACAGAAATCTTCACACTGATAACCGTGTACTTGCTTGAAATGATAGTTAAGAGGGGTGGATCTGGGAGAAGAGAAGCTGAAATCCTGATTCTTCAGCAATTTTAAGGGAAAAAAGTGATGAAAACTGACATTAATATGTCACAGTAAAGACTCATATAAGGTGTGGGAATTGAGCATGGGATGGCATAATTAATTTTGTGCCAAGTAAACAAAATCAGATCCTTTCTTGAGAATAAATGTTCACACAGATGTGCCTTCATAGAATATGTGCTTTTAAAAGCTCCATATATGACATGTTGTGTGAGAAGGCCTCTCTTAGATCACTGGTGACCTCTAGTACTTTGGAATACAACTAATGAAATATTATTTGGGCAGTTTATGTATCATTTCTGGAGTTCTTGACTTAGAGCTAAGGGCATGTATAGATACTGATATCCAGCAAGCTGAGCCATTTTCAATTATAATAACCTAATGGGTAAAGCTTCTATAGTAGTCTCCCTCAAATCTGTCAATAACAATTACTGGGGTTATTTGTTTACAATGTAGGTTTTTAGACCACTCCCCTTGAGATTCTGGATAAGGAGGTGACATGGTGCTAGCGGGTGGAAGTCCTGGAAATCTATATTGTAAAGGTCTTCCAAAGTGATTCTTAACAGGCAAGTCTAATGGATAGTGTTCCTAGAGGTATAATGTTTAGGGATTGCTAACATCCCAGGTAGGTCAATCCTTAAAAAGTAGGATTAACTGTAGCACACTAAAGGAACTTAGAGTCAACCTCTACTCCTTTCTGTCCTCCAAAAATACACATTTAACCCAGAGTACCAAATTCTCAAAGACCCTCTAGGACAATTGAGTCCCATTTGGGATGTCTTTTGCCCTCATAGCAGCATGTGTTTATTCAGTCAACATGTATTTATTGATGATCCACTATGTGTCAGGCACTATGCATTAGGGATGCAAAAATGTACAAGGTAGACAAAATTCCTGACCTCATAATACTCACATTTTAATGGGGCAGGGGATATGTCTTTTTCTTTTTTTTTTTTTTTTCCCCGCTCTGTCACGCAGGCTGGAGTGCAGTGGGGCGATCTCCGCTCACTGCAAGCTCCGTTGCCGCCCGGGTTCACGCCATTCTCCTGCCTCAGCCTCCCAAGAAGCTGGGACTACAGGTGCCCGCCACCATGCCTGGCTAATTTTTTTGTATTTTTAGTAGAGACGGAGTTTCACCGTGTTTGCCAGGATGGTTTCAATCTCCTGACCTCGTGATCCGCCCGCCTCGGCCTGCTAAAGTGCTGGGATTACAGGCGTGAGCCTCCGCGCCCGGCTGGGGCAGGGGATATTTCTATTAGACATCCAAGTTGAGATGTCAAGTAGACAATTGTCAACTAAGAATTTGGACTTTATGGGAGATATTAAAACTGGAGAAATGTAGATGTGGAAGTCATTACTTTAGAGATGGTATTTAGAGTCAGAAGACTGAGTGAGATCACCAAAAAGCGTAATTAAAGCAGAAAAGAAGGCCCCTGACTAGGCTCCAGGATATTCCAGAGCTAGCCTAGAAAAGAGCAGGCATATTTCTTCCATGGTACATATACAGATACTTGTTGAATCTCTTGTTCTGAAAGTGAGATCATGCCGATCTGACTTATTGTGATACCTACACACTTTATACCTAGAAAGCAGTTACAGCCTAGGGTCCAGATGAAAGGTAATGAGCTACTTTCTACTAATAGCCATTCTGACTGGTGTGTGATGGTATCTAAGTTTCTAATGGTAGGTATGGGAGAATGGAACAATGTAAGAAATATGAAAAACTCAGCAGGATTTGATGTTTTACTAGATGTGGATGATAAAAGAATAAAGAGCAGTCCCAAGGTATTTGGGAAGATGCATAGAATTGGCTTTGCAGCCAGAAGACCTAGGTTCAAAGCTGACTCCATCTCTTATTAGCTGGCTGGTCTTAGAAAAGTAATTTAACCTCTCTGAGCTCTGAAAATTCTTTAATCTGTAAAAATGAGATTATTATCCTTGTTTTGTAGGCTCGATAGAAGGAACAGCAATAACAATGTATATAAAGTGTTTAGCACAGTGCCTACCTTTGGTAAATTTTTAAATAAATAAAGGCAACTCATATAGTAGTATTTCACCAGTCTCCCCTCCTCCCATCTTTGAGCTTTCATACATGTTATTTTCATTCTCTAGAATTCTCTTCCTCTTACTTTACTGCCTCTTCCTCTCCCTACTCTACTTTTTGAAAACATATTCATGTTTTAGGTTAAGCACCACCTCCCCTAAGAAGCCTTCCTTTGACCCCCTCCCTGGACTAGGTTTTATGGCATTGCACAGACTAGGTTTCCCCTAGCACTGTGAATTTATTTTTAATATGGAGTGGTAATCATACTGTGTTGTATTTGCCAACTAACTGAACTCCTTGAAGGCAGGGTCTGTTTCTTTTCTTTTCTTTTTTTCTTTTTGAGATAGAGTCTCATTCCAGTGCCCAGGCTGAAGTGCAGTGGTACAATCTCGCATCACTGCAACCTCCACCTCTTGGGTTCAAGCAGTTCTACTGCCTCAACCTCCCAAGTAGCTGGGATTATAGGCATGAGCCACCATCCTTGGCTAAATTTTGTATTTTTAGTAGAGATGGTGTTTCACCATGTTGGTCAGGCTGATCTTGAATTCCTGACCTCAGGTGGTCCTCCTGCCTCGGCCTTCCAAAGTACTGGGATTACAGGTGTGAGCCACTATGCCCAGCCTGTTTCTTGTTCATTATATTTACAAGAATATCTAGTATTTAGGTATGTCTTCCGTGAATAGAGAACAATGCAATAAATGATACTTTTTTTTTATTATGATGACTGCATAGATAATATGCCATTAATAAGATTGAGAATTCAGAAGGAAGAATATGTTTGGGGATGAAGATAATGATTTTGATTTTAGACATACGGAGTTCAAGCTACCTGTCAGATGTAAGAAAGTAAATGTCTTATAGGCAATTAGATACATGGGTATGAAGTATAGGAAAGTTCCAGGGCTAGAGATAAAAGAGTTGGGGCCAGACACGGTGGCTCACGCCTGTAATTCCAGCACTTTAGGAGGCTGAGGCGGGCGGATCACAAGGTCAGGAGATCGAGACCATCCTGGCTAACACGGTGAGACCCCGTCTCTACTGAAAATACAAAAGAAATTAGCCGGGTGTGGTGGCAGATGCCTGTAGTCTGAGCTACTTGGGAGGCTGAGGCAGGAGAATGGTGTGAACCTGGGAGGCGGAGGTTTCAGTGAGCCGAGATCATGCCACTGCACTCCAGCCAGGGGGACAGAGCACGACTCTGTCTCAAAAAAAAAAAAAAGAAGAGAGTTGGAAGGTATCAGCTTGCTGATAATAGTTTTAAGCTAAGACAAACACGTTTCCCAAAGTTAAACTTTAGAGCAGTGATTCCCAACTTCTTTTCTTCCCCAGCATACTGATGGATATGAGGTACTCACTGTGTTAACTGTGGTTCAATGTCTCAATGATTCTGAAGCAAGGGCAAGCAAAAGGAGCGTGTTTCCCAGCGAAGGTCTATCAGAATGATTGTGGGGTGCTAAGGAGGGCCACTGCTATGAAAAGAGTACACAGTTGAGAACAGAGCCAGGGCACACCACTGTTTGAGACAGGCAGAAGGGGAGAGGTACCCATGAAAGAGATCAGCAGGGCAATGGTCAGAGAAGAAGGAAAAGAGCCTGGAAAGGAGAGTTCTGCTTTTAGCTCTTTGAGGAATTGCCAACACTGCTTTACACAATGAATACCCCCACCAATAGTGTATAATCATTTCCTTTTTCTGCAACCTTCCCAGCATCTGTTTTTT
>NW_012123043.1:5259674-5264741 GCF_000951035.1 Colobus angolensis palliatus
GGCTGGAGTGCCACGGTGTGATCTCAGCTCACTGCAAGCTCCGCCTCCCGGGTTTATGCCATTCTCCTGCCTCAGCCTCCCGAGTAGCTGGGACTATAGGTGCCTGCCACCTCACCCGGCTAGTTTTTTTTGTATTTTTTAGCGGAGACGAGGTTTCACTGTGTTAGCCAAGATGGTCTCGATCTCCTGACCTCGTGATCCGCCCGTCTCGGCCTCCCAAAGTGCTGGGATTACAGGCTGGAGCCACTGCGCCCGGCAACCCTGAACCAATTTCTATAGCCAGAAATTGGATGAGATTTAGCTAGAGAGGCAGTGAAGCCTGAACTCTAAAACCAAGTTTAATTCAAGTCCCTCCTCTGCTACCTGCTGGGTAAGCTTGGCCAAATTATATACTCCCTGTGTCTCAGTTTCCTCAACTTTAAAATGAGAGAAATCATAGTACTTATCACATAGGTCATTTCTTTAAATGAGATAATACATATAAAGTGGACAGTACAGTGTCTGGCACATAGTAAATTATCAATAAATCTTAGCCGCCATGATGATGATAATGGTAATAATAGTGGTAGTGCTGGTTATAGTGATGAAGAAGAAACAAGAGCAACAGCCACCACTTGTTGTAGGGGTAGGGTTAGGAGAGGGTCAGCTACATGGAATAGATTCCCCACAGGAAATAGGGATTCTGTTATCAGAAGAAGAGAAAGAGGTGTAAAGGGTTGGAAAGATAAATTATAGCTACCAATAGTCCTCTGTAATCACATCCAGTAGTTTGAGAACTGAAGAGTATCTCATAGGTTTGCCAGTAAGGAGATGTTGCTGACTTGTGAGAGCAGTTTGGTGGAGTGGGGCTAGGGAGCATGAAAGGATGATATCTTCTCTTTGTGACTCATCTGCATGAGAACGATTTTAATGGATTTTCTGGAAGTTAATAGCCGTTGGTTAGTAGCCACTTACTTTGTGAGCAGAGCTCCAAGATAGTTTGCCGCTAAAAAAAAAATCTTCATAAAGGCTTAAACAGGGTTCAAACAGATCTAATTGTCATATCATTTGGCACATTGTGGTACCTGATTCCATCTAAATTGCTTTCCCCTAGCAATCTTTAGTCCATGTTTCTGCTTTCTCTCCTTGTTAAGAATAGATGGCAAATCAACATTCTTGCCTACTCCTGCAAGAGCATCTTGAAGGAATGAAAGGCAGTTATACTTCTGCTGCAGAGGAGGATTTTCCACATGTTATGAAAAGAGCTAATTATTGGATTAGTCAGTGAGGTGTGATTGTCAGTCTTCATCAGGTTCTCATTACTGGTAATGTTGCCCAGACCTACATTTTTTCTCTGAATGTGCTTCTGCCTTTTCTGTGTTCAGCTTACTTGTTTACAAAATGTTTTCAGAGAGAAAGCCTAATTCAGGGTTGACAAAGTTCTGCTAAGCCACCCCAAGATTATCTTGGCTAAAGAAGTTTTTACAGAGTACAGTTGTGGGAAACAGCTCTTAAGAGTTTCTGGGTTAATCTAGAATGATTTCCTAAAAGAAAAGTTTTAGAAGAATTATTAAAGGAATCTTTTCCTCCCAGCTCTCCCCTCCTAAATTACAGGAGCACCCACAGACAAATATCACATGTAAAACAAAACTGTATAACAGATAAATATGAGGAAAGAATCAGGAACTGACAACTCTAGCCTCCAACTTTACCATTAATAAAAGCACATTACAGTGTTCCAGACTTGCTCTGTGAATAAGCTGTTCTCAGCTATGTATTTACGTTAGTTCCTGAAGTTCCTTCCAGAATTTATTTCCTAAAAATATTGGGGCTTTTGTTGTTACTTCAACCCACAACTGACCTTCCAGGAATAATTTAGATTTAGATAAGTGATTATTAGAAAGCTATTTCAAGATAGACAATAACAAGCATAAGAAAAAGTATATAACCTTACTGGTGTTCAAAACTAAAATTATAATGAAGTAACTTTTTTTTTTTTTTTTTTGAGATAGAGTCTTGCTCTGCCACCCAGGCTGGAGTGCCACGGTGTGATCTCAGCTCACTGCAACCTCCGCCTCCCAGGTGTGAGCAGTTCTCCTGCCTCAGCCTCCCAAGTAACTGGGATTAGAAGTGCCTACCACCACGCCCCTCTAATTTTGGTATTTTCAGTAGAGACAGGGTTTCATCACGTTGACCACGCTGGTCCTGAACTCCTGACCTTGGGTGATCTGCCTGCCTCAGCCCCCAAAGTGCTGGGATTACAAGCGTAAGCCATCACACCCAGCCAAAGTAACATTTTTTTTTACCAAAGGCAAAGACTTTGAAAAGATAATGCCCAATTTAGCTAAGAATGTAGTGAAATGGGCCTTCCCATATTTTACTGTTGGGAATGTAAATTAGTCATTATTTTCTGAGAAGCAAATGGCTAGATTGACAAAAGTCCCAAATTGACCCAAAATAGCCCCCTATGAAAATGTATCTCTGGGAAACAGTTCTAAATATGGGAAGGAGGGGGAGTTTATGCACAGAAATTGTTATCACAAGGTATGTTATATATAGGCAGCTCTGTAAACATCCATTCAACAAATACTTGAGTACCTACTATGTGGAAGGCTATTATGCACTATTGAACAAAACAGACTTAGCTCATTTAGCTATTTATAATAGCGGAAATATTGGAAACAGCCTACTGTCCAGTATTCTGGCAGCAGTTAAGTAAACTATGATTCATCCATTTAATGGAACACTATGAATCATAGTTTGCTTTACCATTCCCCACCAACTAGCCATTTAGGGTGTTTCTTTAAAATAGAGTGGAGTATAAGGCAGCCATTTAAAAGTGAATTACAAAGATAGTATAATAACTTGGATAAATGCTTATAGTATAGTATTACTAAATGAACTAGATACACAATTGTATATGTCATATGATTACAACCATAAGGGCGAAGTGGTTACTCAGGCCCAGGTAAAGAGACCAGGGAGAAAGTGAGCAAAGTGTTAGCAGTGGTTGTATTTCTGTGATGAGACTAAATGTGACTTTTTTTCTACTTTTCTTTATTTCCCAAATTTTCTTTAATGAGGCCTTGTTATTTGTGTAATTTTTTCCTGCCTTAAATGCTTTGATAACACACTTACAAAAAGTTTGCATGAAAGTGAAGACTGCTCAGTGGCTGTTTTGTGAACTGAGTGGGAATTTTGTCAGGGAACTTTTTTTTTTTTTTTTTTTTTTACTTTCTACTAATAGCCATTCTGACTGGTGTGTGATGGTATCTCATTGTGGTTTTGATTTGCATTTCTCTAATGATCAGTGATATTGAGCTTTTTTTCATATGCTTGTTGACTGCATGTTTGTCTTCTTTTGAAAAGTCTCTGTTCCTGTCCTTTGCCCACGTTTTAATGGGGTTTTGTTTTTCTCTTGTAAATTTAAGTTTCTTATAGATGCTAGATATTAGACGTTTGTCAGATGCATAGTTTGCAAATATTTTCTCCTATTCTGTAGGTTGTCTGTACTCTGTTGATAGTTTCTTTTGCTGTGCAGAAGCTCGTATGTTTAATTAGATCCTACTAGTCAATTTTTGCTTTTGTTGAGATTGCTTTTGGTGTCCTTGTCATGAAATCTTTGCCCATTTCTATGTCCAGGATGGTATTACTTAGGTTGTCTCCAGGGTTTTTATAGCTTGGGGTTTTACATTTAAGTCTTTAATCCATCCTGAGTTGATTTTTGTATATGGTATATGGTTAAGGAAGGTGTCTAGCTTCAGTCTTTTGCATATGGCTAGACAGTTATCCCAGCACCATTTATTGAACAGGGAGTCTTTTCCCCATTGCTTGTTTTTGTCAGCTTTGTCGAAGATCAGATGGTTGTATGTGTGCAGCCTTATTTCAGGGCTGTCTATTCGATTCCATTGGTCTATGTGCTGGGTATATACCCAGAGGAATATAAATCGTTCTACCATAAAGACACATGCATGTGAATGTTCATTGTACCGCTATTCACAATAGCAAAGACATAGAATCAACCTAAATGCCCATCAGTGACAGATCAGATGAAGAAAATGTGGTACATACACACCATAGAATACTATACAGCCATAAAAAAGAGTGAGATCATGTCTTTTGTGGGAACAAGGATGGAGCTGGAAGCCATCATCCTTAGCAAACTAATGCAGAAACAGAAAACCAAATACTGCATGTTGTCACTTATAAGTGGGAGCTAAGTGATGAGAACTTATGAACACAAAGAAGGAAACAACAGACCCTGGGGTCTACTTGAGGATGGAGGGTGAGAGGAGGGAGAGGAGTGGAAAAGATGACTATTGGGTACTAGGCATAATACCTAGGTGATTAATCTATGCAACAATCCCCTGTGACACAAGTTTACCTATGTAACAAACCTTCACATGTACCCCGGAACCTAAAATAAAAGTGTTTGTTTGTTTTAAAAAGAGTAGTATTCAACCAAACAAGGGAATGAAAACTTTCAAAGACTCAATGTGACAGAAACTTAACTTCATATAGCTCAAGCATAAAGGTTTATGTAGCTAGAAAATCTGCATATTCAGCCTGGCCTAGCTTCAGGCATAGCTAAATCTAGGAAGCTGAAACTTATCAGATCCCTGCTGCCTTCTCTGCATAGACTTCAGAGGAAGAAAGACCTTCTCTATCCTAGTGTCCATATATCTTTTTTTGGTTTTTGGTTTTGGTTTTTGCAGACAAGATTTTGCTCTGTTACCCAGGCTGGAGTGCATGGCATGCTCACGGGTCACCGCAGCTTCTACCTCCTAGGCTCAAGCGATCCTCCCACCTCAGCCTCCCAAGTAGCTGAGACGATAGGTGTGTGCCACCATCCCCAGCTAATTCTTTTTATTTTTTGTAGAGATGGAGTCTCACTGTGTTGCCTAGGCTGGTCTCAAACTCCTGGGGTTACGTTGTCCTCCCACCTTGGCCTTCCAAAATGTTGGGATTACAAGTGTGCACCACCACACCTGGCCTCATAGTGTTCATGTATCTGATTGACCTTTCCTGGATCAGATGAACTTCCCTGAACCAATTTCTTTTTTTTTTTTTTTTTTGAGACAGAGTCTT